>NC_132785.1:8701427-9003372 GCF_048418805.1 Vulpes vulpes
TCACACTATAGTGGTCTCCCCTCTAAATCTTCACTAGGAAGTATTTAGGAAGCAGCAAACTCTGAAAATTATTTTGTTCTTACTCGGAAAGTCAACATACTCAGCCTTTTTATTATGACAGGGTGTGGAGATGGAAAGGTAGAGGTGTGGGGAGGGGGCTAACCCAGGGAGGTCTGTCTGAGACTGGGGGGGCATGGAGGGTACCCCAGGCCAGGAAGTCTAGAGGACTTTTTTACTGTTCTTGAAGGACCTGCAGCTTACCTCTCCTAAACTGTCCTCTAGTCCAGTCCTTATCTCAACTTTACTCTTTACCCTTTCTCCTCACCACCCCAACATCCCCAAATAATTCTTTTCAGGCACATCTGAACTTATTTCACTAATTGGCTTTCTGACTATAACCACCACGCCTGCCTCAGAACACTTTGCCTGTTCATCCACCCCAGCATTTACTGAGCATGTACTGCATGCCAGAGACCAGGGGCTTTGCCTTAATAATCTAGAACGGAGACAAGTAAGTAAGTCAAGGGCTATTTCTCTGAAAAATAGCTGTATAAGATGGACACAAAGGAGAGACATCTAAATCAGTCTCCTAGGGCACCTGGGCGACTCAGTGGTTGAGCGTTTGATCCTGGGTCCTGGGATCAAGTCCCACACCAGGGAGCCTGCTTGTCCCTCTGCCTGTGTCTCTACCTCTCTCTGTGTGTCACTCATGAATAAATAAATAAACATCTTTTTAAAAAATCAGTTTCCTAAATGCTACCTCAAATAATATACAAATTCTCCATTAATAGAGATATTGCTCCATTTGGAGAGTCAGTGGCCTATAAGTATTAATCCAACAACACTATTATGGGTGTGTAAGAATTGAGAATTTCTCAGTCCAATAAAGCATATAAATACATAAAACAGGAGACACTCTAGCATTAAATATATAAAATTCTATAGATGAGTAACATTTTAGTTAAGACTTTAAATACATAAACATGCACAGGAAATAAACCCCACAAATATTGTACTGGTCATCTTTCAGTGAAGGGATTACAGATGATTTAATTGTAATTTTTTTGGCTTGTCTATGGTTTCCAAAGCAAATATTTTGTACTTTTATAATAAAAGTATTATGTAATCTTTCTTTCTTTCTTTCTTTCTTTCTTTCTTTCTTTCTTTCTTTCTTTTTTACTAACGGAAGGATGGGAATTCAGAATTTAAAACTCTGCATTGTTCTTAAAGTTGGCTGGGGTTCTTAAAGGAGGAGTTCTTAAAGTTGGCTTTAAGAAACCAAGGTGTTTCCATTAGAAACACCTGGGAGAATTTTTAAAATCCCAATGTCCAGGCCACACTCCATACTAATTAACTGAGAACGTACTGAGGGTGAGGCCCAGCCACCGTTTGTTTGTGTTTTTTTTTTTTAACTTCCAAATATTTGCAAAGTTCAGGTATGTGTGAGAACCAGTGCCCTAGAGATATTTTACTATTCCCCACAACATTGTCAGAACGTAAAAAATGATAGAAGTTTGTGTAGACAAGTGAATTACAGGGAATTGCTAATCTGCAAATTCCCACCTGGAAGCCACTCATGTAACAGCAAAGTGATTCAGTGCCTACATTCTGGAGTGTGGCCCACTTTGAATAAAGACCAACAGCAACCTTTCTTACTTCTGTGGCTGTGAACAATGTTTCCTCCACTCTATGAGCTTTGGTGTGGTACCTGCTAAGGGAGGGTAAAAGCATTAACTCCCAGCTCTACAGAGTGTGGGGGGTGTTAGTGAGGCAATCCAAGTAAAGCATTCAGCACAGTGTCTGTGAGGAAGCCAAAGCTCAGTCAATATTAGCATCCCAGTTCTTGGCGTGGAGAGAAATTATGTATACACGTGCAGATTTCTTCTATTTTATATAAATATATATATATTACATATATATATATATTTCTTTTGTGTCCACAGTCAAAAATAACATGAACTGGAGGCATTTTGCCAACAAAACAGTCACTGACTAGAAACCACCAAAATGAGAATAATGACAATGAGCTGCTCTTTAGAAGATATTGGGAAAATATTAACAAACGATCAGGAAAAAACGGTCCCCCCCTTAACTGCACTGCATCTCACCTTACCCACAGCAGAAATATCAGATGGCAAAAGGCTTACCAAAGTGAGGCTCATCAGATCCCTGTACGATACTATAAGAGTTCGACATGCCATCTCTAGGGACTTAAACTATTTTAGCAGAGTTTCTTCTTTTAACTCAGATTTTTGATTCCATGATGAAGGAAACTCTGCAAACTTCTGTGGCAATTTTAAATGTCCAAAAACTTCTTTCATTAGGAAATTTGTATTTCTAATCTAAAGCTCTTTACAACAAACTGATCATATTGGCCCTATTGCAGTCCTTTTTTAAAAAAAAAAAAAAACTATATATGTTTTATTTCACTTGTTTATCTTTTAATACCAGATATATTATTGATATTTATTGAGATATAATTCACAATACCATTCAATTCATCTGCTTAAATGGTACAATTCGAAGGTTCTTAGTGTATTTAAGGTATTAACAGTAACTCCCATTTCCTCCAAAGCTGGCTCCACCCCCAGGCCTAGGCAACAACAAATCTACTTTATCTCTAGTTATGGAATGAGCAAATCATGGGAAAAAAAGGCGCAGCATAAGGAATATAGTCAATGATATTGTAATCGTGCTGTATGGTGGCAGATGGTAGCTACACTTGGGGTGAGCACAGCATAATGTTTAAACTTGTCCAATCACTAGTCTGTACACTTGAAACTATTGTAACATTGTGTGTCAACTACACCTAGATTTAAAAAATTCATCCAATTTTTTAATTAAAAAAATAAAATGAGGTCTGACATAAAAAAAATTGATGCCATGTTTGATAACTACATAATTAAATTCTTTAAATCAAATCAGTTTCATAACCCAAATTCATTTATAAAGTTAACCTGATATCCCAATTTGATATTCAAAACCAGTATCACTTTCTAGAGATATAACTGCAAAAGTAAAAAAGGAAAAATTTAAATAAACACACAGAATAAAAAAAAGACTGACAGCACTGCAACATCATTACATTAAATGAGAGGAGCCAAAAGACCCCATATTGTGTGATTCCATCTACATGAAATGCAGTGTTTATTTTCTTTTATCTTTAGTGATTAATCCTGAACTGTCTGATTGAAATAATTCATATGCAGTAAGAAACCTTTCTTGGACAGCAGAACAAAGAGAAAGTTTAATTGAACTCATAACAGTTTTTTATTGCCTGTGTTTATTATGACTTACGGGATTGAATTTGACTTTTGTCAAAGCCAGATCAGGGGTAATTATGTCTCTTCAACACTAGTTTGCTATACTTGGAAGTTGCCAACTGCTCAGTCTTAATATACCTACCTCTTCATCCTCCCTCAAATGTCTATAACTAACTCTTAAATTATGTATGTTGCATTTTTTCATTCTTCTTTTATGAAACGAAATAATTCACTCTGACAACTTAAATGTGCCAAACTATAGTGTAGTCCTTCATCTTAAGTGACTATTATGATCGTAAAGATACTCCCACATTTCAGACAGCAACCTGGGAACCTCTATATCCAAGAGCATAGATCCTCAACTACATGTGTGCACCTGAATCAAGCAAAGAGTTCTTCCAAAAGATATCCAACCACACCCCAAACCAGACTTGGTAAATCAAAATCTTATTTTGGTGGGAGGTATGGATAATTTCAGATGTAATCTGTAGTTTGACAAAGCTATACAGGTGATTTTGATGCACACCACTGTTTATCAGCCGTGAAGGGCAGTAGAAGCAACCAACTTTTCCATTAATCAAGTCAGAATCTGGTCTAAGGAATGTAAAGAAAGTGCAATCTTTGGCTCCCAATCTCCCTTTTCAGTACCCTCCTGCTCCCAAATTTCCAGTGTTCTCATCTGTCCCTAATTGCATTCCTTTGTATGGGATCAATCTGAAATAGCCTACCACCTACAGTACCCATGTGACATAACAGAGGTCCCAAAACAGTGATCTCTGATGCTTTTTTCCGGCCATTCTGTTTGAACCCTGAAGGGCTGTGTTGTAAAACAACAACAATGACAAGAAGTTAAAATCTATCATTTTAGACATGTACTTTGCTCTTCACAGTAAGAGCAGCTTAAACCTATTTTCTTCAGCTGGCCACTTCATACACTTATATTACCAAGTAGCCCCTGGAGGCATTTGAGTTTGCAAGTCTTGCAGAGATGGACTCCTCTTCCTTCTGGGGTTAATACTTCCCTATTTCATCATCCAGTTGCCTCAAGTCCCATCTGTTTTCTAAGATGACAACTGCTGACCTAAAAATAATTTTTTCTGAGGTTGTTATAGATGATAAAGGTTCAGTGCATATTTTCTCCCAGTGGTGCTTGAATTTTAATGGAAGACTAAGAAAAATACAATGTCACAACAAATGCATTTTTGGCACCAAGACCAACGAGAGAGCCAGAAAGCACAATTTAAGTCAACAAAATAACAGAATTTTAGATTAAAAAGAGACACTATCATACTGATGTAATGCCATAAACATTCATTAAATAGCTATAAACACTGTGGAATCTGCATTAAGTGCCCATGAAGAGAGTAGTTCCATAAAATCTTGGAGCACAGATTTAACAATATCTCGAATGATGTAAAATAACATATAAAGATGTAATGGACTAACGATAAGACTGAGGTTGATGGGTAATTGCCATACACTCAAGAAACTCATTAGTAACCTACCGATGGAATTTATAAAGACATTCTGCTTTGTAGTCAATGCACCATGTCAACAGGATCCTACATCATATTGCTTGGGAATTGAGCTAAGGTCTTCCTCTTTCCTTTCAGAAAGATCTACACATCTTTTCAGATGTCTATGTACAGCCATGTTTAGATTTGTGCACAAATACGCTAAACACTATTACTGAGAGTTAGAGGATCTTTGAAAGTCATTCCACCCCTCTGGTTTTGGCTGGCTGATCATCTTTCCAATGAATGAGTCATTCTAGCTGAATAACAACTTACTAATCTTTGTGGGCATTCCTATAACGTAGGCTAGGAAGTATCAAGCATCTCCATAGGCTCTCAGAATAAAGAGGGAGGCATTACTTATGAACACAGGGAAGTCCACCCCAGTGCTGCTTATTTTCCTATCAAAAGAGAAGCTGTCATCTGTAGACATAATATTGATTTCAAAAATCAAACTAGAAATCCAGTAATTACCTAAACTTTCATATAAATGATTGAGAATTCTGTACTATAATATGAAATATAACTTACTTGTGACAAGATTCTACAAAAGAAGCGCAAGTATTGACAAAATAGATACTGACGGAAGTTTTTTTGTAAAAATGTAAACTATTGTTCTGAGAAATGTACTCACTATAGAAACGAAAAAGACCTCTGGACAAGAGCAGAATCTCTTTGCCAAGAGGACGTCTGTCTTCTTATCTACAGGAATACTTGACTACAAATTTATGGCAAAAAGGCAGTATCTCATTGATTCTTCAGTCATCTCTGTAAATTACAGAATTAATTTTGTTACAACACATTGAAGGGGAAAAAAAAACAAATGTAGAAGCTAAATGAGTTGTCTACAGTAAGTTAATACATTTCTTGTAAGAGGAGTTACTAAAGTAGTAACAGCACTATTATAGCAAGTAAAATAAAAATAAAAGATTATTCCTTCACTGTAAAATACCGAATTGAATAACTACAAGCAACTCAAGAAATCTTTCTCGTTCACCAGCTTTGTTTAGGAAGAACAATGGAAAAGAAGTAGAGTTAAAAACTGGCAATGATATTTTTAGGGAAGCCCACTGAAGAATGAGGGGTCAAGTAAAATGAGGCAAAAGATTTTCTTTAAAGTACTCTGGATGAAATAGGGAAAAAAGAGACTAGATGAAGCAAGTGTTGGCAACATCTAGGTAATAGTAGGAGCTGGGCAATGGGGATGTAAGGCTTCACAACAACCCTGAGTTTGTGTGTTTTTGAAATGTTTCACAATTAAAAAAAAAAAACCTATACCCAAGCACTGGGAATAAGCAAAACTCTTCAAGGAGCTAAGGACAGAGGTGAGGGACCTGGGTGTCTTAGTCTTATGTACAGACACTATTAAATGCTTGGCCGTGAACTCAGCTTACAGACCACACCACACCTATCTAGACCCAAGTTTCTGACCTATAACTGTCTTCTCCTGTATCAGGTTCAAATTAGGTGAGTAATGTGGTCCCCTCACTCAAATGGCCTAAAATGTCCAAAGAAACTAATAAACTCTGTCTTCTGTCCCTGGGTGAGGTAGGGTGGGATGGTCTGAGCTGAAGAGAACTTTGCAAATCTTACTTCCAGAATTCTTGAGCTTCAATGACTCTGCTTAAGATTAAGTTGGCAGGCCACAAAACCTACTTCTTGACTAAGGAATAATGGCTTCATAACAAAGTCATTTTCCAAGTTAATTCGATTTCCCTCTATAACCCAATGTTGGTTTTTTTATTGCCTCAGAGTATTAAATATAAATAAAACATAAATTCTGATATATTTCCATGAAAAAAGGAACCACAGATTTCAATGCTGTCGAGTACCAATCCCCTCACTACATACACAATATTTCCATAGGATCTCACATTCTGAAAAGTAAATTTTTCCTTCATTTCAATCTAAAAATCCAAAATACTCTAAAATCAAAATTTTACTGAAAAAGCATTTAATAAAATATTAACAAAATAAAATAGAGGCATGTAAGCTAGCAGAATCCAGTTTTCAAAGAAGCAGCCGAATTCAACATCGTATAATTCATATAGTCTTAGAACCTACACAAAAAATGTTAAAGAAAGCAATCGATTTAACATCTTCTGAAACTATTTTGTCTTTGAGACTTTGTTTCAGAGTAATCGGCCTAAATGTGACTTCCCAGAGTCTCTGGTTTACTGGAGAACATAAGGTAGGAGGATATAGTGAAACCATAGAAGGTAAAGACCATCCCTCTCAAAGGTGTGCTCCCCAATCCTGCTCTCACTGGGCAAAGGACCCAGCAGAGGCCTCAGGGAGTCTACCAAGAATGGCTTTCTGTGTTGCTTACTGGGGTATCTTATAGATAAATTACATGTATGATAATAATAAACCACTGTTTCTCTGAAGACTAATGAAGTTTGGACTCAACTCAGTATTAAAAGTTTCTAAGGGGACGCCTGGGTGGCTCAGCAGCTGAATGCCTGCCTTCGGCCCAGGGCGTGATCCTCAAGTCCCACAGTGGGCTCCCTGCAGGGAGCCTGCTTCTCCCTCTGCCTATGTCTCTACCTCTCTGTGTGTGTGTCTCTCATGAATAAATAAATAAATAATCTTTTTAAAAAAATAAATAAAAGTTTCTTAAAATTCAAACAAACTGTGGTTATTAATGTTTGGTCAAGTCTCTATAGTATTAGTTTCCTATTGCTGCTACAAATCATTCTCTCATAGTTGTGGCAGTCAAAAGTTTAGGATCAAGGTGTCCAAAGGGCTGAATTCATTTTGGAGGCTATAGGGGAGAATCTATTTGCTTGCTTTTTCCCCCTACTAGACACTGCCCGCATGCCCTAGGGCTCATGGTCCCTTCCTTGCATCAAGCCAACCTTCTGCTGCCACAGTCACATCTTTCTTGATTCCTCCTGCCTCCTTCTTATAAGGGCCCCTGTGATTACACTGGGCCCATTCGATAACCCAGGATAATCTCATCCCAAGATCCTTAACATAATCAAAACAATAGGGTCCTTTTTGCCACATAAAGTAACATTCACAGCTTAGAGACATTAGGATGAAAATGTCTTTGTGGTTCATCATTCAGCCTACCACACCCATATAATAAATAATACAAAATTAGAACTTTCAATATTGTAATAGTGAACAGGTAAATCAATGATACTGTCATCTATTTTATTATACTCATAATTTCAATTCATATCCATGGATACAAACGACTTTTCTTCAAAAGAATGAATAGTTAAGGTCTTGAAAAATAGGATAGATACTTAGGAGGCTCTAATGTTGATAAATAAGCAGAATGACTGCTCCAGTGGCATCTCATGCTTTTAAAGTGCTTTGCTGTCAATAAGGTCACATATATTATCTCATTTAATCTTCCAGATAACTGGCCTACTTGATATGTAAAAAGAAATTTAACTTGTTTAAAATTGCAAAGTCATTAAGTAGGAGAATGGAAGTATACAGTCAGGTCTTTTGGATGCAAATCACACCTATCTTCCCGGTTTCTCAGCTGCCTTTATGTGGATCACAGGACCCGGTCAAAAATGAAATCGATTGTGCTATCATTTGATATGTGTAACTCTAAGAAATCAATTGGCATCAAAACAATCTGTCAAGATAAAACAAATGCATTAAGATATACAAAGTTTCAAATTAGCAATAGCAAAATAATATTTCCTATAAAAATTTTTAAAATAATTAAGCTGTAACTTCCTTTCCCTATATATGTAATAATAGTTACACCTATCCCTTCCATCCCTTATTACTAAACACATACTTGAGTCACCAAAATTGGTATTTAAAAAGAGCCTAAAAATTACTGATCATCACTCTAAGAGCAGACCAAAAACCCATGAATATTTAGAATTCTGATATAAAGCAAGTATGTTTCACAACTACCGAAGGTACATAAAAGAATTCAAAACTGAAAGGCAGGCTGCACAAAGCACCTGCATTACTCTATGCAGTGCACTCCGTGTTCACAAGGTTGCAAGCTTCTCTTCAGGTTCCGCACTCACCTATTTGAAAACCCGTTTACTGCCCTTCCCCAATTACCTCACCGAAGCTTGCCACTTTCCACTGCAACATGCTATTCGTACCTCGACAGCACTTTTGTCCACTTACACATTAGCACTGGGTCCTTTCCTGACTTCACCCGCTTCACATGTGCTTCACAACCACATTGTAAAGGGCAAGTGGGATGCTCGCCCAGAGCATGTTAGGTGATGGGCAAAGATGATGGGGTACATGAGCTATCACGTTGTGAGGAAGGTGCAGAAGGACACCTACTGTGGTAGTTTAAGACTCACACTCTTTGACTCCAATGCCAAATTTTCATTCTTTCACTAGAAAACGTAGAGTGCCTTGTTTTATGTCAGGTGACGTCGCAGCTCAGGGACAGAAAGACCCGGTCCCTGGATTCCTGGAGCTTGCCGCTCACTGAGGAGCACAGATAAGGAAACCGAATTCCAATACAGTGGGTTCCTGCCAGCTTCCAAACCACTCAGCTTAGCTTCCAAGATCCTTCAAGATCCAGACCCTTATGTGTGCTGTGAGCACCCAGGGTGCAACTAGAATACAGTGGAAGGCAGCTGACCAAGACCAAAGACTCAGGCAAAGCTTTCTTGGTGGGGGGGAGTGATAGTCAAGCAAGTAAGGGTGAGAGGCAGGTAAGCCTGGGAGCATATTTCTGTGGGGAGGGAACCAGGGGAAGGAAGGGGGGGCATGCTGCAGACCAAGGGGCATACAAACTCATAACGAAGAAAGGTCAAGATAAGGGTTGGGTATGATGAATAGTGTAAGATGGCAACCATGGGTAGAAGAATAAGGCAAAGTTAGAGAGGTCATCACAAAAAACCTTTTACGGTACTAAAGGGTGTGGATTTGAACCTTAAAGTGACAGAGCATGCCCTAACAGGCTTTAAGCCAGGAGGAACCAGGAAACATATGTTCTAGAAAGATGGCTGGCAGCCATAGAGAGGGTCAGCTTGGTGGTTGGTCACAGGGGAGAAGATTCTTTTTTTTTTTTTTTTTTTTTTTAGATTGGTTAATTTATTTGAGAGAGAGAGCAAGCTCAAGTAAGGGGAGGGGCAGAAGGAGAGGGAGAGGGAGAGAATCCCCAAGCTGACTCCCCACTGAGGTAGAACCCTTCGAGGGGCTAAATCCCAGGGACTCTCAGATGACGACCTGGGCTGAAATCAAGAGTCCAACACTTAACTGACTGGTGCCCTCGAGAAGACTCATTAACCTTTGGAAAAGGCCTGACAGGACATGAGGTCAGGGTGGCAGTGGGCTGCGGTGTAGGGGAGCATGCCATGAAGATGTGAGCACATAGGAGACAGGCGAAAGAGTTAACAGCTTTTTCGGAGACAGAATGAATGGGACTTGGTGATTAGCAGGTCGTGAGGTGTGACAATGACGGAGCAGTTTAGATGATTCCAGCTTCCACATATGAAAAGGAAATAGCTTGCAAGTCCAAAATAATCAGAATTACCACTTACGGAGTAATTCAAACAGGCCAGGACCCGTGTGTGCTAAATATAAAACATTATTTATATAAGATAAATAAGATTTAGATAAGATACTTATCTACACAACCCCAAAACTAGCATTTGAGGAATCTCAGAAAGGAGGCTTGACACTTGCCCGAGGTGACAAGTACATTTAGGATTTGAAACAAAATTCTGTCTGCCTTCCTAGCCACCTACTAGAGAATGAAAGGATAGCAAAAAATTTACTGATGGTACCCTAGAAGAATAAGCAGAAAAGACTTGACGCGCTGCTCACTTTTTCTCCTCTTAAAAATAATCAGGGAAACTGTACAGTTATATTTTAATCCTATACATACTTGCATATACTTTAAAGATGGGCAATAAAATTACTATGATGAGCTGGTAAATGAATAACAACAACAACAACAACAACAATAGTAAATGTGCTAGCATAGATAGGTCTCTGCAAACCAGGCACCTCTAGAAAAAAAAATATTAACAGGATATATAATCATATAAAGCATCTTATTTGAGAGGGGTTTTTTTAGTATTAATTGCAATAACAAGGGTCACGGTGATTTTAGAAATTATTTATGTAGGCTGTCACATACACTTCTACTGCAAATTACCAGTGAGTATTAGTTAATGGACACAGTAAAAGTTTTACCACTCATTTAATATTTTCAGAATGTACCAGAGATTGGAACAGAGCATTAGCCTCATTCCCTTGGCACAAGCTCTATTGGTTTATAACCGTAAATTGCTTTGTACGGAACACATATGTGATGGGAAAGTTCAAAGCAAAGTAATTATCTTGTTTGTACCAGTCACCACAAAACTAAAACATTTCTAAAGCCTAAATTTTCCATTACACCATAATCACACTTAAGGAATAGAGAAGACATTAGAATATGCTAGAAACTTAAAAAAAGAACCATGCCAATGATACCAAAGGAGCACTTTAAAGCCATTTCAAAGCATCTCTCAATTGCCTACTAGCAGCACCAGGATGTCTTCCCATCATTTCAAATTCATAGTGTCTAATTCACAATGTCTTCTTTTTACAACCAATAAACCTACTTGTGTTTTCATTTTCTACCCTTAATTAAAGGCATCATTTATATAGCAATCCTTCCAAACTCTACGTTAGTTTCCTCCTCTCTTGTCCCCCTTCCTGCTGGCCACAGCTCTCCAGTCTTTCCCACAAGATCGCTCATACATTGCTTCCTTCCCTCCCGTTACAGATGGTCTGATATGTACCCTTATCATGTTTCCTTGGACACTGTAGCAGCGTCCAAATTGAGCTTCCTGCAAAGCCCATCACTCTTGTCAAAGGCATCTGATAGGAAGCTGCCAGAAAGGGCTTCCATGAAGCATTTAGAATTTCCTCTGAATAAGTAAGAAGCATTTGTGAAACAAAAAAATTCAAAATGTATTGAGGATGAAAAGCCCATCTCTCTCCCAAATCTGCCCCCCCAGCCACCATGTCTCCTTCCTAAAGGCAAGTATGTCAGCTTCTATGTATCTCTCCAGAGAGATTCTCTGCATAGACAACAAATATGTGCTCTTTCAAGGTTTAAATACATGGCTGTGGGCCCATACACACAAACCCCACCTGTACAGAGTAACAAACACAGCGTAACATTTTATACACGCACATTGTTCCACATCTGGCTTTTCACACTGAATAATACTTGGAGCTCAGTGAGTATTTTTATTACATACAGAACTGATTCCTTCTTCCTCGTGGTTGCAAACATTGTACTATGGGAAATATGTCATAATTCATTTCAACCAGTCTAACTGGCACATTTGGGTTATTTCCAATCTCGTGCTATTACAATGGGTGAGTAGCCTGGTACGTATGCCTTGGCACACATAAACAGTACTTTTCTCTACCTCTGCTAATTCTGGATAATATGGGCAGTGAAGGCACTGATGAAACCAAGGACTTAAAAAAAAAAAAAAACTTTCTTTACCACCTATGCTGTAAAGTGTGAATCTTGGTCATATTATAGTTAACCTTAGGTTAAAATCTTTTAGAAATTTTTCAACAGCACTTTTGAGTATAGTCCTGTCAGTCATTGCTGGGGGACATGCTTTTATCCATCCAACCTAAAACATACTCACATAAACAACACTTTACTAAAAAAAAAAATAAAAAAAAAAAAAAACACTTTACTTGTACAAAACAGCAACTCTAAATTCCTACGAACCTTTCCAAAAGGGGACACCTGGGTGGCTCAGTGGTTTAGCACCTGCCTTCGGCTCAGGGCGTGATCCCGGGGTCCTCACATTGGGCTCCCTGCATGGACCCTGCTTCTCCCTCTGCCTATGTATGTCTCTGCCTCTCTCTCTCTCTCTCTCTCTGTGTCTCTCAAAAAAAAAAAAAAAAAAAAAAAAAAAGGTTTCCAAAGGGAGAAGGATTAGCTGATTTGTTCTCATACCTTTTCTTACATTATGAGCCTAGCAAATAGAGTACTCCAAGATTTTTTAGTCTAGCTACAAAAGGACCAACGGTTTCTTGTTTCCTGGGACTCTGGTCTGAGGAAGCTCATGATAACATTAAGAAGTATTTCTCTGGGTGAGACTCTTGGAAAAGATTCTGTATCATTAAATGAAAAGATAAACATGATACCCCTACAGAAACAATGATAAGATAATTCATTTCTAAAAGTCTGATGTCCAAGTTAGAGGAAAAAAGAATGCAAATTTCAAACTCCACTTGTAAATATTCAGCTTTCATAGAATAAAGCCCTCTACACTACAAATAAGTCCACGTTAAGAGGCAAAACAACCACTCAAATTGCATTAATGTGGTATCATTTTAGAGTGCTATAAAATAGTTCAGCCAATATAGGTATAAAAAATATGTGGTTTGCCACTATCATGCATCGAATAATCAGGAGACCACCACAATCATTAATCACAGCAAGAATCATGTTTATAAGACTTATTGTTGATAAAAAATCATCTGAGTCACGATGTAGAGTTCAACTAGAATACAAATACTTGTGGGCATATTATAATCCAACCTCACTGGGGAAATCAGGGAACTTTGCTCTCTAGCTAAATCTTGAAATGACACATTTCTCCCAAAGGAAAACTAGAGTTTACAAGTATCATTCAACATTCATTCAACAAGACACATTCTTTCATTCCTTAGGCAAATATTTATTGTCTTTCCCCTCTGTGCCAGGTCTGGTGTTAGCCCTGGGGATCCAGTGGTGAGGAAGACAGTCTTTGTTTCTGCAAGGAAATTTCAGTGTCTACCATCCCCTCTCCCTCCCTCCCACATACACATGCCATGCAAAGATCTCTCCAACAGCGCTCTTGAAGGATGGTCACTCAGCTCTTGCTGGGTGGTATAATGAGACAGTGTGTGTCAAGTGCCCGGCAATCTCTAAATCCACTCCTCCTTGTCTACTCTCAACAAACTCCACGAGCTGGGAGCTCTGAATTCCACACTAGCTGTGCATAGCTATTAGTCATCCAACCTTGAGAAATTCATTTCAGCTCTCTGAACCTGAGTCTGCTCTGAGAACTCTGTTCTTGAAGACCCCTTCCAGTTCACAGGGGATGAGAGGACTAGAGATTTCTAATAATGGACAGAGCCATTACATCACAAGAGGCCTGTTCTATCAGATGACTCAAGTTAGAAAGTTCTCTTTTAAGTAGAGTTAAAATTGTCCCTCTGTGAATTCAACTGTGAATCTTTGTCCTGCACACTGCAGTAACACAAAACCTGTCAACTGCCTCTTATGCATGATAATCCCTCGAACATTAAAAAGATGTCACATGTTCCCAAATCTTTAAGATAAAGAGTGGCCTCTAATGGCAATCCCATGATTTCCCAGACCTTTGTATAAAATTGGTCACATTCCTCTGTGAGCTCTTTATCAACATTTCTATTTAAAATACAGTGCCCAAAATAAAATGTAGTATTCTAAATTGGCAGTAGGACCAGCAAGTGCTAGCTATATAGCTGGTAATGCAATATAAGACTCTATGATTGACCTGGAGGAGAAAAGACAACTGAAACATAAAAAACAATTAGAGGAATACTATCTGAACCATACTTCTTGAAAGTTCCACAATAAAGATAGCAGAGAGGTCAAGAGTACAGAGTGACGTCAGGTGACCCAAATGGGTTCAGATTCTAGTTATTACACGTGTTAGGTGCTCACTTCTCTGTTTCAGGTGTCTCATCTAAAATGGAGAGCACAATGGCATCTACCTTACAGGATTTATTTAAAGAATTGAAAGGATTATCAGCATTTAGAAGAGGCACATAATAGTTACAAATAAATATCATCATCAGAGTAGGCAACTTATTTGTCTAAGTGATTACTTAAATGATTATTTAAACACCTGTTTTGTGATGTGTATTCACAAATGACATAAAAATAACATTTCATCCCTTCCTTTGTAACTAAAGATTGAGATACTAATGGATAAAAGTAAACTGATACTTAGGTTCAAAGGATGTGGTATCTCTCTTAAGAGAGAAGATGAACTGGATTATAATAACAGAGGAAGCTAAGGGAAAAACAAAATAAAGTACACATTAAAGAAACACATTTTCCCCCTCCCATTAAAACACAGCCTGCTCATTTCAACTACATCACGAATGTATAATTTTTGGCATTTTACGTGCCTTATATTCTCATTATTGGCTTGTTTTTCATGCATACTTTCTAAAACTTCTTTGGAGGCATCAACTCTAATCAACCTTCAGTCATGTTGGCTGTGGCAAGTGACCCCTAAACTAATAGGACTCTGTTCCAGGGCTTGGTTAGTTCTAAAAATAAGTGCTACCACATGGTATCCGTGGTTCACACAACCGAGTAAGCCAGCATGGATGTGCAGTCACCCTGACATTCCAAGCACACTCATAGATCACTCACTAGAAATGTTAAGAGTATTAAATAAATCAAATAAATTACCTCTGCATTTCTTCCTAGTTAAAAAAAAAATGTTTTCTTCATAAACTTCCAAAATAAGTTTTAACAATGTCAATACAATAATTTCTTTTAAAATGATGATTCATGTATTTAACATTTAGCCTGTCATTAAAATTGAAAGAAAATGGTCATTTGAATTGTACATTTTGAAAGTCTAATGTACAGATGCCTTGGTGGCTCAGTGGTTGAGCCTCCGCCTTTGGCCCAGGTTGTGATCCCGGGGTCCTGGGATCAAGTCTTGCATAGGTCTCCCTGCGGGGAGCCTGCTTCTTCCTCTGCCTATGTCTCTGCCTCTCTCTGTGTGTCTCTCATGAGTAAATAAATAAAATCTTAAAAAAGAAAATAAAGTCTAATGTCTTCCATGTGATCGCAATGACTCTCAAATCATTAAGAAGCTCTTCTTTAGCATATCCATATAGCTAACAAGGAATGGTTGAGATTTCATTCATTACAGAATGGTTGCTTTTCCCAATAACATCTATTAATATAAGATAAAAGTGGAAATAAATCTTCACCACACCTCTGAAAGAGAGGCAGGTGGATTTTTTTCTCCAGATAAAGTTCATCCATGTTCTCCTTCAGAATTCCCAAACTTGTTAGGAATTGGCAACACACTATTGCTTGTGAAAGGAACAGGTGGGATTGCAACTCCAGGATAATAACAGCCCCTAGCACTTAGTATACTGTATGTGCTCATCACTCTGCTGGGGATTGTAGGGCATTATCACATTTCATTTAATCCTCATAACCCCACTGCTATCCTCTGTTACAGGTGAGAACACAGATTCACAGGGGTTAAGTAATTTGTCCAAAGTCACATAACGAGAGAGGGCCAAGGCAGGACACAAACCCATGTTGTCTGACTTCACAGTCTAAGGTCTGCCACTGAGTAAGCCACCATAAGCTGGGATATACACATCATGACTAGTGAGAAAGAGACAGAGAGCAGCGGGTGTGAGAAGAGAGAAAACAGAGGCAAAGACTAACCAGATGGAAAGAACCCTATGTGAAAAGGGAGAGTCCTGGATTAAAGCTCGGGAGGGCTGGGACCCTTTCTAAGGATGCACCAGTGTGACCCAGGGTTGGCAGGGGAGTCAATTCTTCTCTCCAGTCTAGTAGAAGAACACGTTTGCTACAGTACAGAAGTGTGTGAAACATAAAAATGTTCAAATGAAAATAAAACTCCTGAATGCCATGCAGAAGTCAATAAAATCAAAAGGGAAATGAATAATTTAAAAAATGAACGAAAAAATTGGGAATGTGTTATAGATGCCATAGTCATAGAAGTGCTATGGGAGGGCACATGGGTGGCTCAGTCGATTTGAGCCTCTGCCTCCGGCTCAGGTCATGATCCTGGAGTTCTGGGATCGAGCCGTGCATCAGGCTCCCTGCTCTGTGGGGAGCCTGCTTCTCCCTCTATCTCTTCCCCCTGCTTGTGTGCTCTCTCTTTCTCTCTTTCTCTCTCTCTTTCATGCTCTCTGTCAAATAAACAGAATCTTAAAAAAAAAAGAGAGAGAGAGAGAAAATGCTATTGTAGAAGTTAAACTACACATAAATTAATGATGAACATTAATGAATCCTGAAGGCCTATGAAAGGCGAATAAGGCTGTCAGGGACTGTCCTTTTCCATTCCCTGATCACATCACTGACACCTAATGTTGTGAAAAATGCTTTCAGGGTTTTATTGTCACCATCAGTGGTGTCTATTGCAAAGACACCTGTGAAACCCAAAACTCCAACCAAGGTCAAAATGATCCAATTTAATATAATTAAATATGCGTGTGTGTGTGTGTACATATCTATATATATATATATATCTAAAAATCTCTTAATTTCAACATTGTCAGATCTGGAGGAGAGGCATCTGGCTATGCTGAGAAACAGATAAATGGATATTGCATTAAGCCACTAAGTTGGTCATTTGTCACAAAGCAATAGAAAACCAATGTGTGCCTGAGGTGACTTAGACAACCAAAAAATTTAGACAACCAAAAAAGACAATTGTTAACTCTGGGGACGGAAGCACAGGTCTGTGCAAGGATGGAAAAGGGAAAAGTAACCATTGAGGAGGTAGGTCTGAACTATGCCTACATATCCTCTCACTCTCACAGTGTCTATGTCCCCATCCCATGAAGCTCGGCCAACCTCAGTGACTCACTCATAACCGACAAAATGCTGCAGAAACGATGCTGAGTAACTTCCCACGTGAGGTCAGTTTCTGTAGAGCTCTCTAGAACAGTTGCTCTCAAACCCATTGTACTAGAGAGTTTGGCATCAGGTTTTCAGGCAAAGCACAGCTTTTCCATTTTCCATTTGCTGATCACAGATTTTCCATTTCCTATTATCCCTTGTCAATATATCATTCTTAGGGACTTCAAAGCATTGCTGCAGTGAAGCTGAATTTGGCCATTCCTGCATTCTTCAGCCGTAGCACCACCAAACTACACATTAACCTTTGACATGAACTAGCCAAAATAACATCATCAATACCAATCCATGCAATCCAGAAAGGTAGGATATTTAAATATTTAAAGATAGGGAAGACTGTCAATTACTGGTTAGAAACCTATCCCTTATTATATTTTATGCCCTAGAAAGTTCTACCAAACTCATTTGCCGTAAAACTCTAACCATTAAATGTCCACATTTCTAGCCCAACAAACTTCAGAAATAGCATTTGGTCGAGTGGATAAATCCCTTGAAAATATTTCAACAAAACGTCTTCTCATGTGTAAAATCAACTTTCATCTTATTAATTAAATCAACAAAGACTTAACGGAGAAGATACCATGAGGTAAAATGATATGACAGCCTGTCCCTGGGGAGATTATAATAAACATAAGCACCTAATTAAACATAAAGCAGAATACAGTGAGTTCCATAGTAAGAAAGGCACTAGAGGAGAGACCCAGAGGTTCAAGAAAGAGTTCTACGAAAGATAACCTCTCTCAAATCAAAGCTTTTCACTTCCTTTTACCTTTATCTAAATCAACATTCTAGACACCTTGTCTTTACCTGAGATTGTTCCATTCTTCAAATATTAAATTTTGGGACCTTCTTTCGGACTAAACTCTAGATCCCTGTTGAGGGAAAACCCTTACTGCCCACTCCCCCATGAGTATCCACAGAGGGAAGAAGACTACCGTTCACTCCCTAGGGAAGGCAAGTGGTTCATCACCTTATCCCACCTTTATTTGAGAGGAAGGAAAAAGAAGCAACAATTTATCAGAAGCTCTGAATTTAGTGGTTGTTGGATCCTGTTTGGCCGTGAATAAGCTGTCCCTCACTCCCTATGTTTTATTCTCAGGAACTAAGAACACAGGGGAAGATGGATGAGTTATTGATCCCTCAAGTATCCAACAATGCCTTTATCTTTCTGTCCAATATGCCTATAAACATCAACCCTGGACGAACCTTGTTGCTCTCTCTCCCCACCTTGAAGAAAATGTGACAGGCATAGGAGGTAGGTACATTACTTAACTTGATCTCTGTCTTCGTTAGACACTATTTACTATCTCAGAGTCTTCTCCAGGTCCCCGTTCAATTTTCAACTCTCATTTTCTACAGAAGCTTCTCCAAACCCACGTAAACTCTGACTCACAGCAGATGACCTCGTCTTCAATTTTATTGAGAGAACGGTAGTATCAGGGTCTGGAATAAACGAACTTCCTGCACACACCTACCTCCATAAGCTTTCTGTCTCCCAGTCAACGCTAGTCTCTAAGTGGGCTCTGGCTCCCACGCCCTTCCATGCACTCAGCAGGCATCCTTCCATCCATTCTCCCCTCTCTCTCCTGATGCTTCAACTTTCGAGTCCAACAATTCTCTCCTCTCTTCATACAGACACACTCAAAACCCATTTTAAAAATGAAGCAAAAGAACAAGAACAACAAAACTCTTTAAGCCTGAACAGTCTTCTAGTTATCTTTGATCTCCTTCTTACAGCCGAGCTTTTCAAAAAAGCAATCCATCCAGGCTTCTTGGCCTTGCCACCTGTTCCACAGTGCAGCCTGATGCAAGCCACCCTCTCCGGGAAGTCATTCCCATTAATGTGACCCAACGACCTCCAAGTTAACAAATTCCACAGACACTTCTCATTTCTTCTCTGACTTGACCTCCCTACAGTACTGGATGTTTAACAACTTCCATCCTAAAACGATCTTCCCCAGGCTTTTCCTAACATCATCACCTCCTAAGACTCCTTCCATACTTCAGAACGCTCTGTCTTCATTGGTCAAACTTTAAATTTTAACATTTTCCCAGGATTCTATTCTTGGCTTTCCTCTCGTCAAACTCAACTCTCCCTGGGGAGGTGGGAAGGGGGGCAGGAATATTTTACACCATGGATTATCCCACGTGCCCGTAAATCCATATGGCTGAATCTGAATGCATTTGCTTCCTCCCCCACCCCTGCCCCCACCAGGGCCTACCTCTATCATGGCACTGCTCTCTATTTGTCCATCTGTCTGTCTTCCCTGCCCTGGCAAACCCGGGAGATGGACACAGCACAACACTGTCAGTAGCGGTAGCTTCCTGAGCAGGGGCTGGGAGTGTGGATGGGGGCAACACCACAGCAAGAGCAATGCATCTCACAGGACCCAGGAATATATAGTTATAAAAACCACCCCGGAGGAGCATCACTGAGCTCTACTGTGAATATTGTGAGGGATGTAACAATATATGTATTCATCTCTGAATCTCTGTTGCTTAGCCCAAGTGCTTAACATGTGGTGTGTATTCAAGTCATGTTTTTTGCACGAAAGAAGTAGAAGGAGGAGATCTCTGAGATAAACTGGTAGAATTTTAACAGCTACAGATGGAGGAGAACTCATTCAAGCCAGGAGGAATGGGAAAAGTCCAGGCACAGATGGAAATGCCGGACCGGTGGGATGCAGGAGGACAGAGTCTCAGTAACGCTAGAATGCAGAGGTATGATTTTACAAAGCTTGAGGATGGAGCTGCAGATGAAACCTGACAGGCAACAGTGAGCCAGTGAGTTCTTTCAAGCAATGTGATTTGTAACTGGAACAGAGGATACCTCGTAAGTAGCTATCAAACGAATTACTTACATGAGAATAAATGAAGACCTGACCTATAGCAGCTGCCTGAACGACAGAAATAGAGTAAAACGCAGAAGAGAAGGGAAAAATATTATTTTTAATATCAAAGGTAAGAAACAGATTTTCTGAATATTCCAAAACAATGGAATTAGCTGAAGTATTAAATTTAAAAGGAGTGAAAAATTTAAAGCACTAAAATTAGAAGGCCTAAAATGGAAAACATTGTAAATACTTTCAAAAAACACATTTAATACATTGGTTTATTGACCCAAACAATCATGAATAGTACTGGGTACACAACGTACTTTCAACTTTATTGGGTTGGCAGGAGCTCCAACACGGGTAAGTTGACACACAGTTGGTAACGGAAGAGGACATTCTGTACATGCTCAGGAAAGTCATTCTATAACTTTTGAGAAGGAAGTCAGCAGAATATAGCCATACCGTGAAACTGTTGTTAGCATTTTTTGTGCTTGCTTCAGCTACACTGGCATCTGAGAGGTCAACTTCATCGAATATCAGAGACTGTTAATGAAAAAAAACACAAACACATTCAATGAAAACCTAACTCAATACTCGTCAATAATTTTATTTATTTATTTATTTATTTATTTATTTATTATTTTTTGCTATCAGGTCATGACTACGAAGCTATGTTAAGGATTAGGAATAGAAAATGAAAAAAAAGTCATTAGTGGTTCTTTGCAATTTCTTCTTAGAGTAAAGCCACAAAGTAAAACTAACTCATAAATCCCAAACTGAAAAGGTCTTTAAAGAACCCTGTGGCACAGAGTTTCTATGCAAAATGTTCTGTGTTTTCTAGAAGTATAATTTATGGGGAACTCAGTGTGTCATGCACTCGTTCACACATGTGCGTGTACTATCTCTCTCTCTCTCTCTCTCTCTCTCTCACACACACACACACACACACACACACACAGCAATGCCTCTTGACAGGCAACAGCCTGAAACAACTTTGCCAGGAAGGCAGAGGCAGCATTATCATTCCCACATTTGCTAAGTGAGGTGAGAACTAGTCCTGGCTTGGATCATGGTGAGTTACTGAACTTTCAGAAACTTATTTTCCTCATCCAAAAATGGGTTTGAATGAGAGGTGAATGCACTCTGCAAATATAAAATGATGTTTCTTTTGCACTTTTAAAAGTGGTTTTAATCAGAAAGTTTCAATGATAAAAACTCCACAGAAATGGAATCTTTAACAATGTTCAATTTAGAGATTAGGAAATTCTGTGAAATAAACATATCCTTCTGACTTTCAGTCAGCTGGTCATTGTTCATACTCTTTCAATGTTCTTGCAGCAAGGCAAGTATAACAGAGCACCTCCAGAATAGCAGTAAAAGGGCCCCTTCCACCTGCACCCCAATGTTGATAGCAGCATTACCCACAATAGTCAAGCTATGGAAAGAGCCCAGATGTCCATCGACAGTTGAATGGATAAAGATGTGGGATATATATACATGGAATACTACTTAGCCATCAAAAAGAATGAAATCTTGCCATTTGTAATGACGTCGATGGAACAAGCGGGTATTATGCTAAGTGAAATAAGTCAGAGAAAGACAATTATCACATACATGATTTCACTCCGACGTGGAATTTAAGAAACAAAACAGAGGATCACAGGGGAAGGGGGGAAAAAGTTGAAAACAGAGAGGGAGACAAACCATAAGAGACTCTTAACTCTAGGAAACAAACTAAGAGTTGCTGGAGGGGAGGTGGGTAGTGGATGGGGTAATTGGGTGATGGGCATTAAGGAGGGCACTGGATGGAATGAGCGCTGGGTATTATATGCAACTGATGAATCACTAAATTCTACCCCTGAAACTAATAACACAGTATGTGTTAACTGAACTGAATTTAAATTAAAAATTCAAAAAAATAAAAAAATTTCAAAAAAATAAAATTACATTTAAAAGAAAGAAAGAAGAAAAAAAAATAAAAAAAATAAAAGAAAGAAAGAAGAAAGAAAAGAAAGAAAGAAAGAAAGAAAGAAAGAAAAGAAAAGAAAGAAAGAAAGAAAGAAAGAAAGAAAGAAAGAAAGAAAAATGGCCCCTCATCTGATAGCTTCCACCATCATTCCAAGATCCCTAAAGGGTACGCAAGTCCACTTCACTCCAACCAATCTATTAGACTTGTTCCCTGACCAGAAAGAATTTATAATCTAGCACAGGAGAAGAAACAGACACAACTAATTGTAATATAAGATGGCCTATTGAAAATGCAAGAGAAGAAATAGTACAGAATGCTATGGAAGGTCACAGGTCATTTCTCCAGAAGAAAACATTTAAACTCTTGCTCTTGTGAATGGTGGAATAAAGACTATTTGAGGGGATCTTAGAGAAAACAGGGAATTTCATCAAGTGGAGACAGAGGGAAAGTCATCTGTGGGTGGTAAACATGGGGCAGGGCCAAAGGCTATCAAGTGCTCAGTGCTGCCTAGAGATGAATGTGGAAAGGCAGCATGGAGCCAAGTCAGGGACAACCTCGAACATAACGACTTTTAAAATAAGATTACTTTATTTGGTTATTACTTGTACAGCTGCATAGACTAAGAATTACATTTGTTTGCATATTTGATTTTACCTCCCAGGGTATAACTCTACTAATTATATCAGGAACATTACTTTTTTACTATGGAAATTATCAATTGTTCAACTGACTCAGTAGCAAGAAATCTCCGTATTTTCAAGGAACACTAAAAGATCAGCTTTAAATGGAAACTCCTCATTACTAAGTTTCCTCTTCCCAAACCACATCATTCTTATTTTCTTGGACTGTCATATAAAAATTATGTAAAGCCTAGATTTCATTTCACTATGGTTTTTATTCTTAACTGCTAGCATAATTGAGGGATTGTTTTGTATCAGGCACCACGTATATTATCTCATTTAAGCCTCCTCAAAACAAGGCATGCAGCCCGCAGCCACTCTATTGGAATGTGCTGGAAGTGGGACACAAACTCTTGTCTAAAACCAGAGGATGGATTCTTAGCAATTATAGCAATTTTCTCTCTCCTGGTCAAAGGTAGCAACGGAGGCAGGGGGGACCCAAAATTTTGAGCCGATTACCTTTAATAAGGTTACATTTAATGTTTTACTTTCATTTAAGGAAAGAGGATAGGAAGAAAGTAAACTATACTAGAACCTTCCCATAAGGCTGTCCTCCATAGACACGCCATGAAACTTGACTTCAATAGACTCCCTTGGGATTTGGTCCAAGACGGATCACACTCATCCGTCTGAATTCACAGAACAGTAAGGCTCTAGTGAGCACCAAGACAAAAAGTTCATAGAACCAACATTTTTAATCCATCCATAACCTCAGGTGCTTGCAAGTAATATTCTTCCAAATTACCTTGGAGTCCTTTGCGTAATAAAGCGTACGGCCTCGAAGCTTGAAGTAACGCTTTTTCCACCTTTGGAAGGAACTGGTTTGCTTCAACAGTTGTCCCTCTTTAATACTGGTCTGGGGAGAGACAGAAGCACAACAATATGATTAAAATGAAATTCCAAACCAAATAAAGTTCAGAATTAATGACACACTATCACTGATATTTTAAATATTATTTCCCAGGTCCTATAAATTAAAGGAGAGAGTAGTTTCTTCTTTCTGACCAACCAAGGGAGCCTATGTGTAAAGCCCCAAAGAGCAAAGGTAAATCTGACATGGTTCCCTGTCCTCCAAGTAGTCACAGATAATAGAGGAGACACAAGCACCAAACTAATACTTACGATTCAGTGTGATGTGCACACTGCCTCGTATATAGTAAGTGTTCAATAATGGTGGAAAACGTAAAGGGGCAATTTCAGGTAATAATTAAGAGCATGGACTCTAGAGCCAGAAACTTTCTATTTACCTCCTGATGCCAACACTTAGTGACTGGATATTCTTAGGAAAGTTATTGAACTTCTTCACACCTTTATTATTCATCTGGAAAATGGGACAACACCATGACATACCTTACAGGGTTGTTGTGAGGAATATGTTAAAAACATATGGGATCCCTGGGTGGCGCAGCGGTTTGGCGCCCTGCCTTTGGCCCAGGGCGCGATCCTGGAGACCCAGGATCGAATCCCACATCAGGCTCCCGGTGCATGGAGCCTGCTTCTTCCTCTGCCTGTCTCTGCCTCTCTCTCTCTCTCTCTGTGACTAACATAAATAAATAAAAAAATTTTTTTAAAAAAAAAGTAAAAACATATAAAGGACTTACTGCATGGCATGTAGTAAGTGCTCATTAAATGTTATCATTAACTATGTATTATTGTAACAAACAGAGTCAAAGCACTATGCGTGGTGGTCCGGCACAGTGGAAGCATCAGCTCCTTCAGAGGGAGTCGAAGAAGTCTTCCCAGAGGAGAGCCCGGGGTATGTCTTAAAGGAGTTGATCAGAATGACAAGAGATGGAGAAGCCTATTTTAAATGTGTACAAAAGTAGAAAGACTTAAAACAGCATGCATATTTGGGGAATCTTCAAAGAATTTTCGTTTATAAAGACAGAGTAGGGTTGGCGGTGAGGGAGCAACAGGAGACGTGGCTGGAGAAGGCAGGTAGGGGCTCTGTGGCTCTGAGCCAGACCCTGTGCTGAGTCTGACCCCATACTTCGTGTATGAAGTTCATTTCATTATCACCAACAAGATACTTAGAACCCTCCGGCATCCTCTAGTACCGCTCCCTCCCTTTGTCCACAATGATGGTTTGCTTTTCAGTGGCCATGCATGTTCCTCTTGGGTCTGGACACCACGTACTCTCTCCTCCTAGGCATGGGGCAGGGCCAAAGGCTATATCCTCAGATATCCATCTGACCAACTCCTCGCCTCCTTCAAGTCTCTGACCTTCTCAGTGAGACCCACAACCCTGACTTCTTATCAATACCACAATGCGATCTCCATATTTTCCCTCATCTTACTTACTCCCTCACACAAAGCCCTTACTATCCTCTTCTAATGTATGATGCAATTTGCCGATTGATTATGTTTATTGTGCTACCCCTTTTAGAATAGAATTTACCTGAGTTTATTATATCGAATAAAGTTAAATTCAATGCTTCATTTTAATTGGAAGGAAAGACGGAAGGAAGAAGGAAAATACACTTATAGCAAACTAAACTTACAGTCCTCCTCTGAGAGTGTCCTTGGGAAACATGTCATGGGACTGACTCAATAGCCCCCCATTGGGATGGGGTCCAAGAGGGGGTCAAGTTTATACCAAATTCATAAAAGAGCAGTAATGAGATACTTAGCCTCCAGGACAAAAACAGCTCATAGAACCAAAATTTTAAACCCATCCCCCTGGAGTGCCCAGTGATGCATCTCAAGTGCCAAAAATATTATCCGGCACCCACAATATGCAGATCTCTATGAATGAATAGCAGGTACTGAAGTGAAACTCATGTCTGACTCCAGAGTTTATTCCCAATCTCTACACTACATTGTTTTTTATTATCCACAAGACATAAACTATTGAGAAAAATGTGTTGTCACCAGTAAGATAGCCTAGTTCTATTAGTGTTTACTTTCAATGTCAAGGAGAGATTTTTCTCGATAGCTTGCTCTGAGATTGTCTTCCAGGAATTGTAAACTTTGGTGATAACAAAATATTTTTGAAACTTCGTACCACAGAGCTCGATTTGGAGTCAGACAGACAGACTTCAAGCCGGGCTCCACCACACACCGAAAATAGGAAGCTGGGCAAGTTGCCTTAGCAATCTGTCCCAGTCTCCTCTCCTGAAATACAGGAATAATAATAAGACCAGCTTCACAAGCTTGTTGCATCTAAGTTAATTATACGATAATGGCCGGAGAGCACTTAGCACACTGTCTGGGTTACAGAAAACATTCAATAAATGGCAGAAAGTGTTATTATTATGATATCATTATGCTATTAAGTTCGGGGAGTATTTGCCAGGCACCAAATTCTAAGAGCTTCTTGGAAGAAGAAAGAGAACAAGTGTCTGCAGGCCACGGTAAGGGCAAATAACAGCTGGAGCAGAAGGGGAGAGCGTCAAGAGATGAGGTCAAAGGAGATAAAAGCCAGGAGATGAGGCCACAGTGGGGAACTCACTTTTTATTGTACGTGCAAAAAGCTAGTGAGATGTTTGAAGCTGGAGAGCGAGAATGGGGAAGTGTCCAAGGGGGAGACACTAGGGACTTGAGTGCAAGTTGTCGCATCACTGAGATGGAGAGAAGTGGAGCTATTTGAGATGTGATTTTGGAGGCTGAATCCACTGGGTCTACTGATAGGCATAAAGGGCAAGAGAAATGAGAAGAACCAAGGAAAAGTCTAAGCCTTTGGCTTGGGCAACCATATGTGAAAGACAGAGAGAAAGGGGTGTAGGAAGAGTGATGCAGTGAGCGGTGTTACTGCACTGCTGGAGCATCTGGTGGCACCCAGGGGAGAGTCCTAACCCTTATACTCAAACACAAAGTACTGAAATACCATAAAAATATAACTCACGTGAAGAACAAATCAGTTGTTCTAGAAGTGAATGTATAGGGATTTTTGTAAAGTTTTGTTTAAGGCAATGAGGCCAAGTTTGGCCTATTTATGTTCTATAAGCACTAAGGAAAGCATCAATAACCTACTTCACTCTCCACATAGTTATCAGAGTGATTTTTTTTTTAAGATTTACTCATTTATTTACTTATTATTCATTTGTTTTGAGAGAGAGAAAGAGAGAATGAGAGCACAAGCAGGAGGAGGGGCAGAGGGAGACGAGAGAATCCTAAGCAGACTCCACCGCTGAGCCCAGAGCTTGATGCGGGGCTCGATCCCAGGACCCTGAGATCATGACCTGAGCCAAAATTCAAGAGCTGGCCACTTAACCAACTAAATTACCCAGCACCTCCCCCGGAGTGATTTGCTAAAATGAAAATCTGGTTATGTTATACCACAGCTTAATTCTATTTTGCCCACAGCATAAAGCCCAAACTTGCGTACGTACCATAGAAGACCCTGCAGCATCTCTCCAACCTCGTCACCTACTCCTGCCCACGCTCCTCCCTCTGCCCTAAATGGCTTCTCCTCAATTGGCCCATCTTGAAAACTCTTCTCCATCTCAACTCTGATCCAGTGCCACTGCCCCTGTGACGGCTTCCCTGACCCTTAGGAGGAAGTCACTAACCCCACCTTCGTCCCTCTGAAGTGCCTTACCCTACGTGTATAACAGCATCTAGGGCACCAGATGGCACCGGCTTACTTGTGTGTGGTCCAGCCACAATGTGACCTTCCTAAGAGCAAAGACAGCATCCTACACCATCTAACACACTGGCTAACACTTTAGGGCCTCTGTAAATGTTGCCCTGAACAGCTTTTAGCTAAAGTAAAATAGTATGTAGATAACTTTGTATTTTTAAAGAATGAAAGAATTAGAAAACAGGGCACAGTGGCTGGATATGATACTAGGTTTTCCAGCATTCAGCAGGCCTGAGCCCACTTCTTTTCATGCATATAAAACCAGCAGCTGCAATGCACAAAGGTATATGGATCCCTGACTGAGGGGTTGGGGACAGATGGGAAGAGGACAGGAAAATGTCCATCTATCCTGATTGCTAATTTGGAGATGATCCTTACATAGTCCCTTTCAAAGCAAATAGTTTATCTGTTTTTTTTTTTTTCTGTATCACTTTATGTTCTTTAAATGTTGCATAAGCATGGATTAATCGGCAATGTGTGAGGCTGTAGGGGGAATATGAAGATGTGTAAGACACGGTCCTTATCTTCAGGCATTTACAAACTTCTTTATGTTACACAGTTAATTTAAAATTCTTAAAAAAAAAAAAAGAAGAAAGAAAAGACATTCTGAGGCTAGCTTACTTTCTTCTAAAAGATGGGATCTAAAATATTTAACTAGAAAGTACTTATTCACATGAAAGTCAATCCTCAAAATAAACTTCTGTTTATATATGGCTAGTTAAACAAACACTTCTTATAAAAGAAGGAGTATAACAAAAAATGATTAATTTGCAACAGCTCTAGAAAATATAATCATATTATCAAGTGTGGTTCAGAGAAAAACATGTGCTGGTCCAAAAATCCCAAAACACTGCATATACTAAGTGAATAAACAAGAAATCGTTCCTTAAAATCATGTTTATTATGTTCAATGTTCATGTTCAACTAGAATAACAATTTGAAGTTAGTAGCAGATGAAAGACAGTTTATGATCAGAGAATTATAATTAAGAACCTGTTAAAATTAAGTATTAAATTTTATTTTTATTTTGCTCACAATCTCCAGGACAAGGGATACACCGTTCCTTCTCTCAAAAAAGAGCTTAGAAACATTTACATTTAACTGACATTCAGTCATATAATCTGGCAGATACTAGTTCAGTGCTATCCAACACTTATGAAAAGTCAGTAAAGCCATGTAGACTTTGCTGTAATCCAATTACCCAGTTTCCAGATGTTAAAAGCAAAGAGTTCAATGAACTTGGCCTTGGAAAAAATTATTTCAATAAAATAAACTTAAAGTTGAAAACTCTCTTATCTAGCTGGCTTTCCAAAGAAGTCTGTAGTCTCATGTCCTAAAGCTGTGGAATTGCTTATTTCATGTTCCCTGTCTAGCTCCAAAAAAAAATCATTTCTCTTTTATTTTTTTAAAGATTTTATTTATTTATTCATGAGAGACACACAAAGAGAGAGAGAGAGAGGCAGAGACATAAGCAGAAGGAGAAGCAGGCTCCACACAGGGAGCCCGATGCGGGACTCGATCCCAGGACTCCAGGATCATACCGTGGGCCAAAGGCAGGTGCTAAACCGCTGAGCCACCCAGTCGTCCCTCTCTTTTTAAAAATTTTAAAATCATTTAAATCTTTAAAAAAATTTTAGAGCACATGGTTGCTCTAAGGTTTCACCTATAATCAGAAACACCTGTGTGCCACAAGTTGAAGCTCCTTGGGTGGAATACTACTTTACTGTCCCAAGGAGAGCACAATTTTAATAGTCACTCAGTGAGCCATTTTATAAAGCAAAGAATTTTTTAAAAATCAGTTACTGCCCGATTATCTGATAAATGTACATTTTCGTATGCTGACTTTTTTTTGGCCATCAAATAGGTGTGGTGAAACGCTTCATATAGTGAAATGGAAATGTCAGCGATGATTCATCTTTTACAGATGTCTTCAAAAATTCCAGAAGAATCTATAGCTTCTCCTCATCTTGTCCCAATATGACCCCGTAACTTCTCTTCTAAGGAATGGGAATGAAATTAGTTATTATGGACTGAATGTTTGTGTGTCCTCCCAAAAGTGAAATTCTAACCCCGAATTTGTTGGTATTAGGAGGTAGGGCCTTTTAGGATTTGTGACCTTATGAAACAGACCCCAGAGAGTTCCTTCTGCCACATGAGGACACAGCAAGATGATGGACATCTATGAACCAGAAAGCAAGCCCTCACCAGACACTAAATCTGCCAGTGCCCCGATTGGGACTTCCTAGCCTCCAGAACTGTGAAAAATGAATTTGTTGGGGAGGCCCTCCAGTGTACGGTATTTTTCTTATAGGAGCCTGAACAGACTGAGACGTGGGTCGAGAGAGTTTTCACACCACTTCCTTCTCATCTCTCTCTCTCCCTTTTTAAAGATTTTATTTTTTAAGTAATCTCTACACCCGACGTGGGACTTGAACCTACAACCGAGAGAGATCAAGAGCAGCATGCTCCACTGACTAAGCCACCCAGGCACTCCTCGCCCCCATCTCTCTTAACTATTGTCAATTCTATCCCCTCAAATACGAAATTTTTCTTTGACACATACATTTCCTTATGTTTTTGTTATATAAGCTCCTGAACGCTGTCTGTGCCTTCTTGGGTGCCTGTACAGAACCTATAATATCGTTGAGCCTATTTGACTTTCTTTAATGGTAAGTCCCTTTGGTTTTATAGACTTTAATCTCTAAATTGGAATTAATACCTGTATATCAATATGTGCTATGATGACACACAAGGGAGTGGATACAAAAGAATACATAATTCTTTAAAAATGTAGTATGACAAGATATTATCTTGACTAATCTTAGTCCCTAGCATAAGTATTATTTATTATAGCAAGGTTTCATTTCTTCAGTCCATCCCTTTCCACTCCTCCTGTCATTGCTTTGGACCTCCAAGCTCCTCCAACTCCCTTGGACCCAACAGTTTCCTAAATGTCCTCCATGCCCTCCATTTTTCCCACCACTAGTCCATTCTTTCCACCATGGACAGAATTATTCCCCAGCAAGAGATTTGATCCCGTCAAACTCTGGTTTAATATGTTCAGTGGTTTCCTATCACCCACAGAATAATTCTAGCCTTATGAACTGGGCATGCAGATCCCCCTTCCACAAGTGACCCATCTTCTTGTGCGGATTCATCTTCAAGAGTCCTAAATTCACCTAATAGCAGAGTAGAAGAGAAGCACTTGCTAATCCTCAAACCTTCCATGCTTCCCCATGTCCAGTCTCTTTCTTGAGTTCTTCCTTCTGCTTACAACACGGTCCTTTGCTTCTTCTTGTAACCCCTACCCCATTCTATCATCCTTCAAGGCTCGGGCCACCAGTACATCCTAGGTATAGCCACAACACTACGCTCATACATAATTTAGAGCATTAGTCTTGCTGTACAGAGATTTTAAAAATTTTGTGTCTCTCTTAATCATAGGAAACAAATTAAGGGCCGCTGGAGGGGAAGGGGTTTGGGGGAACAAAGTAACTGGGTTATGGGCATTAAGGAAGGCATGTGATGTAATGAGCACTGGGTGTTATATAAGACTGGTGAATCACTGGACTTCTACCTTTGAGACCAATAATACATTATATGTTAATTAATGGACTTTAAAAAAAATTTTTTTAATTGTGTGTCTCTCCTATATCTTATTTACTTTTCCATCCTCCATATAGCCTATACAATTAATATATGTGAATCAATTTATTGAGTAATCAGTGAAGGTTGTTTAACCTGTTTATCCTATGAGGCCACTGTGAAGCTCAGTGGGCACTGTTTATCCTGTGAGGCCCCAGGAACAATAGACTAGAAAATCCAGAAGTAGACCCTCAATTTTATGGTCATCTAATATTCGACAAAGGAGGAAAGACTATCCACTGGAAAAAAAAGACAGTCTCTTCAATAAATGGTGCTGGGAAAACTGGACATCCACATGCAGAAGAATGAACCTAGACCACTCTCTTGCACCATACACAAAGATAAACTCAAAATGGATGAGAGATCTAAATGTGAGACAAGATTCCATCAAAATCCTAGAAGAGAACACAGGCAACACCCTTTTTGAACTTGGCCACAGTAACTTCTTGCAAGATACATCTATGAAGGCAAGAGAAACAAAAGCAAAAATGAACTATTGGGACTTCATCAAGATAAGAAGCTTTTGCACAGCAAAGGATACAGTCAACAAAACTCAAAGACAACCTACAGAATGGGAGGATATTTGCAAATGACATATCAGATAAAGGGCTAGCATCCAAGATCTATAAAGAACTTATTAAACTCAACAGCCAAGAAACAAACAATCCAATCATGAAATAGGCAAAAGACATGCACAGAAATCTCACAGAGGAAGACATGGACATGGCCAACACGCACATGAGAAAATGCTCCGCATCACTGGCCATCAGGGAAATACAAATCAAAACCACAATGAGATACCACCTCACACCAGTGAGAATGGGGAAAATTAACAAGGCAGGAAACCACAAATGTTGGAGAGGATGCGGAGAAAAGGGAACCCTCTTACACTGTTGGTGGGAATGTGACCTGGTGCAGCCACTCTGGAAAACTGTGTGGAGGTTCCTCAAAGAGTTAAAAATAGACCTGCCCTACGACCCAGCAATTGCACTGCTGGGGATTTACCCCAAAGATACAGATGCAATGAAACGCCGGGACACCTGCACCCGATGTTTATAGCACCAATGTCCACAATAGCCAAACTGTGGAAGGAGCCTCGGTGTCCATCGAAAGATGAATGGATAAAGAAGATGTGGTTTATGTATATGATGGAATATTCCTCAGCCATTAGAAACGACAAATACCCACCATTTGCTTCGACAGGGATGGGACTGGAGGGTATTATGTTGAGTGAAATAAGTCAATCAGAGAAGGACAAACATTATATGGTCTCATTCATTTGGGGAATATAAAAAATAGTGAAAGGGAATAAAGGGGAAAGGAGAAAAAATGAGTGGGAAATATCAGGGAGGGAGACAGAACATGAGAGACTCCTAACTCTGGAAAACGAACTAGGGGTGGTGGAAGGGGAGGAGGGCGGGGGGTGGGGGTTACTGGGTGATGGGCACTGAGGTGGGCACTTGATGGGATGAGCACTGGGTGTTATTCTATATGTTGGGAAATTGAACACCAATAAAAAATAAATTTATAAAAAAAATTTATTGAGTAATCAGGAAACAGAAAGTAAGAAATTGAAGTAACAACGTCTGTGAACCAAAATTCCCCATGTGTAAAGTGAGGATAAAGATCACCTGCCCTGTATTCCTCAGAGTTGTGGGGATGAAACAGAATGTGTAAATATCTTTCATAAACCCCAAAGGCTATATTAAATATCAAGTGGCGTAAGTAAGGTATTATTTTAGCAGGTCATACTACTAACCATTTAAGTGGTTAAATAAAGAGATAACACTCTTGAACAAGGGCCCAATGCTCATATAAAGGGAGATTATCACACAAAGACTGTGTGTGTGTGTGTGTGTGTGTGCACGCACATGCATGAACCATTTATTTTATTCTATGTTGTGGTGGACATAGACAATTACATTTGAGTTTTATATTTTCTGAAAACCTTAATGAAATGAATTCTAAAGATAGTAAAAAAATTAATACTCTAAGTGTTACATAAATGAGACATTTTTAAAGAGTAACATATAATAGTAAGATAATGTGTACTTCAATATGCAAATGACTATAATGGCGGACATAACAAAGGAAAGAGGGGATTACATCTACCATAAAATCTCCATTCATATACCAACCTCAAATGCCAGATGCAAAAAAAAAAAAAAAATTAAAAAAAAATGCCAGATGCAGGAGTGACTAGTATGGCCATCAGTGACATAATAATTTTCTGAAGTTGTAAAGAGCTCCTGGTAAAGTTCTGACCATAAACCAAAGTATACAGGCATCTGGGTGGCCCAGTTGGTTAAGCTTCTGACTCTTGATTTCAGCTCGAGTCATGATTTTAAGGATCGTGAGATGGAGCCTTGCATTGGGCTCTGCACTGGGCATGAAGCCTGCTTAAGACTCTCTCTCTCCCTCCCCTTCTACTCCTCCCTCCCTCCCTGTCCCTCCTCCTCTTCTCAAAACAAACTATAAGCTTCTCTTTTTACACACAGTAGTTATATACCTGGAAAATTAATACCTTGTAACAATACTTAATGATTTTGTATTCTATGAAATTAGGTTTTAAGCTCAGGTGATTATAAACAATGTTTGCCCATGATATCCTGTGGGACATTTGAAGGTCATCAATGATAGAGGACAATTCTTTGAAGTTTTCACCTGCCAGGTATGTTGTAGGGTTGCTGGCTTGGAAGGCTCACTATGCCAAAATCATTAAAAAAAAAAAAAATGGGATAATTAAAAAAAAATGCATCCACAAATTTCCAAAACACCTCTACTGAGAATCACTGTTGTAAGGGCTCCAGATCTATCTGTACTCCTAATCTTTATCTGAGCCATTTTTTTTAGTAACAATTATGATGTCATTTTGGTGATGTATCTGGCAAGCTGTGGATTTGGAACCACTTCCACGAAGACCAATTTTAATCACATGAAGTATTCAGTCCCCAAAATGCATAATTCTCTAAACATTAAACATAAGAACACAGTGCAATCACGAACTAGCATTTAATAATGGAGCAAGGTTTACAACTACTATATATCACTATCTCACGTCTTAGAACGTTGGCCTAAGAATAGTCCAGCAAGGATAGAAAGTGCCTTGGGTCCCACTGGCACTTCAAAATTTAATTAGCTGGAATAATTGAACTGATGGATCTACCTTCCCAACTAGCCTGTGAGCGAAATGAGAGAAGGATGGGATCCACTGCAGTCACCACTGTGGCCCAGCACTTATCACAGTTCTTTACACAGAAAATAGCCCCTAATCATTATATTAAGGAAACACTTGAATGAATGACGTAAGGAAATTTGAACTGCACGATATCTTAAGAGCTCTTAAAGGGAGAGCCTGGGCAGGGGCCTTGCCAGCATTCTGAGAGTTGGATCCAGAGGAACTTCCTTGGTGGCCATCTTCTCCTTGGCAAAGGCCCTTGGAGCAAATATAAGCATTTAGTTGTTGACTATTCTACTTTTTTTCCCCAAAAAATTAAAAGCCATTCTGTTTTTATCCACTAGCATGTTTTCATCATTCTTAACGGAGGCCATCTCTCTTGTCAGCATTAATATTGGCTTTGGATGGCATACGAGGCAGATATATCTGGAGAATGTATAAATCAATTATTATTCTGAACAGATTTTCTATCCTTCCATTACTTTATCCAACAGTCGAACTTACATAATTTGGCTTGAAAGGTGGCCAAACACGTCACTCATTTGATCCAATGTCTCTGAAACTACAAGTCTATCCTTATCACAAGTCTCAATGTATTGTGTCTCCTATCATAACATTGCTTTTTTTTTTCTTTTATTAGCCCTTCCAAATATCCTTTGTGTGATTATAAAACAAGAACTATTTTTCTCCACAAACATGCCAGAAGCTATGCTGAATGATTACTGCCTCTCTTCTTACAGCTTTCGAAGGTCAGTCATTGGATCTCATTCTGAGTCCGTCTGTCTACCTGTTTTATCAGCCACGGGTTCAAATGCTTCAAGCCTGGCTTTTCTATGAGCCTCCAAAATTTCCCTCAGGTGCTCTAGATTCCAGACCTTTTTGGGTTTCCTGCTTTGTGTCCTTTCCCCTTCTGAATTTTATCCAACCATAAACTTCCTACTTCCTTAAAAACAAACCTGGACCTCTTTATTAATAGGACTATACATATAGGGGGCCTTGGGTAGTATAGTTGATTAAGTGTCCGACTCTTGGTTTCCGATCAGGTCATGATTTCAGGGTCCTGAGATCCAGCCCCAGGTCAAGAGACCACTTCAGATTTTCTCTCCCTCTGCCTCCGCCCCTCCCACTCATTCTCTCACTCTCACTCTCTCTCTCTCAAATAAATAAATCAATCTAAAAATAATAAAAGGACTATACTATATTACATTAAGCTCTATTAAATACACAGTTGTTCTGAAATCTGGCCGGTGATCTGAATGACATGGAAAACTTTATGGACATTAAGAACCTCTGTTCATCTGGGAGGTTTTGATTCAATCGATCTGGGATAGGGCATAGAAACCTACACATATTAAAAGCTCTCTTGGTGATTGTAATCATCAGTCAGGCTTAATAAACCCTCACTTAAACAATATTTAAGTAATAGTTTGTAGAAACTCTACACTTAAAATGTGTCTTTCTCTAAGCGTGGAGCCCCATTAACATGCCGCTCCTGCCCTCTCTACACCCCCACTGGCTCTGCTCCAGTAGAGGTGGGGGGGGGGCAGTAATTTGGGTTTAATAACAGACCAGGCCCACTCCCATTTTCCCCTTCCTTCTCCTGAGAGCCAGATACTCACAAGAAACCATCATTCAGAGAAAACAGGTATTTGATTCGCAGAAGAAGGTAAGGAATGAAGAGTTGGGATCTGCACTGGATACCACCATGTGCTGGGTAATGGGGGGACAGAGAAGAGTCATCCAGCTGCTTATCCTGCCCTTTCCCTAATATGTCTCCAGCCTGCACCAGCACCCAAAGCCAGGGCCAGCACCAGCCTGACCCTGCCAAGAAAGCAAATGCCAGTAGAGGAACTGCAGTGACTACAAGAAGGGGATGGATGTTTCAGTGAGGAGCCAGGTGATAATGCACTAATACAGAGGTAGTCCAGCCTACAGAGGAATGGACACAGGGTGTTTTTCTGAAGCCAGTGTTTAATGACAATGGAAGAGGGTGATGCGGGTGCTTTTCCATTTACATCACAAAACAATACCCCTTTTATAAGATGCCACTTGGAGCAGCTGTCCTCCAGCAGTTTTGTGCACTAGAATAATCTGAGGAGATATGACCAGGTGCTTTGAGAAAGTGACCCAACCTGACCAGCTCAGCCTCCTCATTCTGGGGTACCTCACAGGAATTTCTACAGTTCCATGAAATCCAGTTCGAAAATTGTGAGGCAAGAGGATTACATGTGTTTCGATACAATGATATTTAATGTTCATACAATAAAACCTTGCCATTTAATATCTTAGAAGGTAAGGAATAGTTTTATTTATTTGCATTCTTAGAAAAATATACAAACTCTATTGGTTTCTGTTGATTTTACCAGAATTGTTACTTTTACATATAACACTGGCTCAGGTTGTCTAGGATACATAGGTTGAGACAAAAATGTAGCGTGGTCATCCGTCATACACTGGAAGCATACACCCTCTAGTGCTGTGCGTACATGTGGCTGTCAAGTCAAGTGAGGCATAAAACTCTAAAACGGGTCTTTGGTTCTGCAGTTTTTCATCCTGCCATGTCAATCCAATGATGGAAAAGGCTTTCCGTCACAACTCCTGTCTAAAAGGGAAAAAATCTAATGTGGCAGACAAAGGCCAGTTATGCTGCAGCATGCACAAACCCTGAGAAGTGATTACTAGGTCTGCTCCTCAAGAAACCGAGAGAACACACGCACCAGGACACAAAATGAAGAACCCATACTTCCCTGGGGCCTACTGAGGTATTCTGAAAATTTTAAATATATTCCAAATATCTTTGTTATTTTATTTGGTAGACCATGAACCCTAATATTTGGGACATTGATATTTAAGTGTTAATGAATATATTCTAAAGCAAAGTCATGGAGGTTACACAACATATTCTAATTACCCTCTTTGCCAATGAACCATCTAGTTCATACTAAAGTACTTTGTCCCTTATATTGGTTTGTAATTTTCTTGAGAAGACCTATATATATGTAAATTACCTTCCTGAGATTGTAGTTATTCTGTGAAGCTTTATTTGTTTATCCCTAAAATTAAGTTCTACCTCTACTTTCGATATATTCCTTCTTTAGGAGTTTCTGAATGCAGTTTTCCAAATAATATTTAAAAAATTAAAATATGTGATTTTATAAAGTGCTCTTACACTTTTATTTAAAGGAGAACATACAACATGCACATGTCGAGTCAACGTCAGACATACTTTCATAAAATACAATGAACTACAACGGATTACCACTGGGTGGTAGTGGTGTCATGCCTAATGCTCAGGTTTTCTTCCAGAGACAGGAACACGGGTAGGCCTCTTGTCAGAGTTCCTTGCCTATACCTGAAAGCGGCACATAACTGCATTGTAAAGGGGTTTTTAAAAAAAAAAATCTATTTTTCCAATTCTGAATTTACTTCTTCCCTTATCAAACGCCTCTACTCACTTCCAAGAATAATCCTTTGCCCACACATGATGTTCTGATGTAACCACTTTCCCACAAGGCCACAATGATACAACTATTTTGATGTACAGGCATTTTGATGTGGCCTAAAATAAACCACTAAATGCTATGTTAATTTTTTAAACTAGTAACTAATGTACAAAACAGACAACCTCACGCCAGGCCTGAGTCTCACAAGTCTGCTGCTCTCTCTGGCGTTCCCAATCTTAGACTGCTGTTTCGCTGAGGGAGAAGCTTAGAGTCAGTGGTGCGGCCAGCAATGAGATGGGAAATAAGGTGAAGCTCAGGTCTGGTAGCCTGACCACATATAACCAGGAGTCATATATTTACTACATATACTTATCTCAGAAAGGGCTATTAACCATTCTCTGCAAAAATATCTGCTTATTTTCCGGAGTTTTGATTACATCTTAGATAACCTGCCTCTCAAATTCTCTGGTTCTTCTTCAGAGATAACATGGCTCCCTAAAGCGTAAGAAATTCTCAGATCTCTGCCCATTCTCTGAACTGATAGGTAAATATGTAACATAAATTACATATATGCTATTTTCAAAAGATAAACTATTTTAATGATGGTTTCAATAAGCAGGACTCATACCCCTAAAAGAATAATCTAATTTTATCAGATTTTTTTAAAGATTTATTTATTTATGAGAGAGAGAGAAAATGAACAGGGGAGGGACAGAAGGAGAGAGAGAGAGAGAGAGAGAATCTCAAGCAGACTCCCCACTGAGTTTGGAGCCCCACTCGGGGCTTGATCTCATGATCCTGAGATCATGACCTGAGCCAAAACCCAGAGTCAGACTCAACTGACTGAGCCACCCAGAAGCCCCTCAGTTCTATCATATTTTTTTAAAAAACATCTTAACTGTTCACAGAAATGGATAAAATCAAATGTGGGTGCCCTGTGTGATCAGGATGGGGCAGAGATGTAGGCTGTGTAAGCTACTAGGTGAAACGTGGGTTCTACGCTTTGGCCATAACAGTCGGTTCCTTCATTGGGATCCATCTCCCTCTGAGATCTTCCCTGCCCTACTCTCTCCCTTGTCAGAAAAATTTAACTCTTCCCTCTTCTGTGCTCTCTAGTACATTGTTCTTCTGTCTCTCTCTACACTAGTCTAATAATTGGTTCACACAATGGGTAGTGGTGCAGCGCTATGGCCTGGTTGCAAATCCTGACTCCGCAGCTGACTGGCTGTTAAAGATGTGGGGCAAATCACTGCACCTACATTTCCTCTCCTTCCCAAGGTGGATGACGACGATGACAACCAATTCATCGGGGTGTCGTTCGGACTGCATGATTCAATATGTGTAAAGTGTGTTGCCTGACACACAGTGCTCAGTAGATCAGTGGTTCTCATGTTGTTCTTGATTCTGTCTGCTACTCCTTTAGTGTCAGTAGGCTGGCTGCCCAAAGGCAGGACCAGGTTGACTTCATCTCTATGGGGCTAGTAGCCAGCCCCATGCCCCTCGTCCCTATGCTACCCAATTGTGATCAGTTTGCTGATCAACTATTCTCTCTCTCCATACCTAATTGTTCCCCCTCATCCACTGCTCCCTTGGCATGTCTGATTTGAAAAAGTAAAAAACTTTTTTTCACCTGGTCATTACATCCGAGGTCACAATCTCTGCCTTCCTCCCCATTACTACAAACCTTCTTTTGAAAAAAAAAAAAAAAAAAGAATATTCTTGCTGTCTCTTTCACTTTTCTTCAGCCTCACCAAATACTCTCCCTTTTTCTTCAAGAAAACAGCCCTACGGCTATTTCCAATAATACCCTATATGCCAAATCTCTCTGGGTGAACTTACCCCTTGCATAGCTCCAATTATGTCTCTAAGTATACAGATAACTCCTCAAACAAATTTCTACATTTATTCTCAAGTTTTTTAATTTTTTTAAGATTTTTTAAAAATATATTCATAAGAGGCAGAGACATAGGCAAGGAGAGAAGCAGGCTCCATGCAGGGAGCCCAATGTGGGACTCGATCCTGGGACTCCAGAATCACACCCTAAGCCAAAGTCAGATGCTCAGCCGCCGAGCCACCAGGGGTCCCAATTCTCAAGTTTTTTTTACTCCAGCTCCTTTTATAGTTGCTAACTGATATCTCCACATGGAGACACTATCACCACCTGAAACCCTACAAGTACATTTTATTTCATGTAACGTGTGTCTTAGTACAATGGAAAAAAAAACATTGCTCCGGTTCAGGAAACCTAGATTCTAATTTTGAAACTTCCAGGTAATAACTACACAACACTGGGTAAAAGTCACCCATCCGGAATTCAAACTGAATGCAGCACCTTCCCACGGCAACTCTGCTCCTCTTCCTGTGACCCCATCTGTTAGCAGCAGCAGCATTTCCCTAGAAGCACACAATCCACAAACTGCCAAGCTATCCTCCATTCTCCCTTGCTCCTAAATCCTTTAGGGTGCCATTGAAATATTTTTGAAATCTGGTCTTCAGGGCACCTGGGTGGCTCAGTGGTTGAGGGTCTGCCTTTGGCTCAGGGCATGATCCTGGGGTCCTGGGATAGAGCCGCCCCGCAGGGAGCCTGCCTCTCCCTCTGCCTATGTCTCTGCCTCTCTTTTTGTGTCTCTCATGAATAAATAAACTATTTTTAAAAATCTGGTTTCCTTTCTGCTCCAACCACCACTGCCCCAATGCTAGTCACTTTGTTACTTCTCACCCAGACACGAACCATGAACTCCTACGAAGCCATCAGGACTAGCCCTGGGGGAAGAACTGCTGGAGACAGGAGCCACATCAGCTGGCCCCACTACCACCCAGGCCAACCCTTCATTCAGAAGTTACTGCTGCTCCAGTTTGAGTTTGGAAGGGTGGAAAAGAACTCTACTCTTAATAACTCATCACAGAGGAAGACAGATCACTCGAGACTTGGCCAAAGGTTGGCAGAAATAAAAGAGACAAAACCCAGAGGGCCCTGGTACACAATATGAACAAAATACCTGTGTCCTCCAGATCTGTGAGACCAAACAGGGACGCTGGGACATTTCTGTCCTGGTCTCCCCAGCAAGTGCAGACCAAGTGTTCTCTTACCATCAAGAAACACAAGCTGAGAGAAACACCACACTCAAGGTGTCCAAACCAAAACCAAGAAGCCAAACCCTCCTGCTGGCCTGGCCGGGGCTCCTTCTCATAGCTCTTACTCCTTTGAGTATAGGAACGGGGGATGCTAACTGACTGTGTGTGGCCTCAACTGAACATTACAAGCCAACCCATGTTTCCTATTGTTCATAAAAGAAAATCATATGACTTAAACTGCTCCTTCGTTCTAATTAATTAACCATACTCCTTCCATCTTCTCCTCCAGAATTGTTTCCTTAAGCTATGGCTCTCATCCTATCATTTCCCCATCTGAAGTCTTTGTTGGTTGCTCATAACCACAGAAAAAAGCAGAACATCTATATTTAGGGCCCTTGGCTATATTTAGGGCCCTAAATATATATATTTAATAATATATTATAAATATATTTATATATTTATATATAATATATATTTATTTATATATATTTATTATATATAAATATATATTTATATATATATATAATATAAATCTGTGCCTCCAACCCAGGCACAGATTCCCGCCTCACTATCCTACAGCTGATGGTCTTGGTACACCGGTCTACCTGCCACTGCCTGAACAAAACGCACATCCTCCCACCTTGAGGCCTTTCTATAAATCTTTCTGCAGACCCAGAATGCTCGACCCCAGGATCTTTCCCCTCATCGACTCACCCTTCAATGTGCGGCTTAACACACTCCTTTCCAAATGTGTCTCCCAAGGAGAGTTCACTCATTGGCACTACCATGTGCTCAGTCCTCACCGGGCCCTATTTGTAAAAGGTAATGGATTCACAGAGGAGAGCAATGTGCTAAGATGATGTTTACTCTAAAAAGCTTATCTCTTCTATTTTCAATATTGTCAGTGGCACATGAATTCTGAAAAATATATTACAGTATGAAAAGAAAATAAATCATAAAACAGGTCAAGTTACCCACTCAGTCTTTTAGGAGACTGTTTAACTCTATCTCCCTAACCCTCAAAAGTCCTTCTAGAATCCACATTATTTTATTTCTTCCGCATCTTATTCACACTCCCACTCACTTGAGAAAACCGTTGAAAAAAAAAATGTGAATGTTTTTTGTTATTGTCAGGATGGAAGGAAATATTCCTTTCCCTCTTTTCAATTCACATATCCCAGTATCTTGGATGCCTAGGTCAGGCCATATTACATGTGTTACCTTTATTATATATGATTCTCTGAATACACACAGAATCCATCTGCTGAGATTATACAGAGCCAGGGGAGACTCTCCCCTTAGAGGGTGAGGAAAATAAAGACTAGTTGACTCAGATGCCAAAGAATTCAAATTCCTGAAGTGCAAGGGTAAATTTCAGGTTTGATGGAATATATTGTATTTTATATACCTTTTCATTCATTAACACATGCTTACTGTCTACTGCAAAACAGATAACAATGCCTGCCTTCATGAAGCTAATAATATAATAAAGATCATGCTTAAGATTCTACGAAGGATTTTTAATAACATCTGATTTCATTTTAATTTGTCTACATATAAAAGGTGTAATTTAGTCATCAACTTATAAACCTTACTAAACTAGTTCATAAGTAGGACCCCCCCCAAAAAAAATCTGAAAATATCACATAAAAGGGTAAATATAAAAGTTTTAGGACATCCAATGAATACTCAAAAAATAGTTTTCTACACGAAAAAACAAGCAGCTGCCCCAGGGTAGCATAATCAAAGTACAAATGGGAAAAGTACAAAATCAAAGTACAAAAACAAAACAAAACAAAACAAAACAAACAAACAAAAAAAACTATACCACTCACTTCCAAAGAAATGCCTGTTGTTTTCTTTTTTATTTTAGACATCAAATGTACAACCTTAGGTTATTGAGTTTAAAACTACATGCATACGCATACACTTACTCACAGCCTCACAAATTGTTTCAGAAGGTCAAGATCATGCATATTTAATAAAAAGCACCTCTGGAAATTTTTCTATTCACAATGACTCCACCAATACGCTTTATTACTAATATTGGTTTTTTCCTATAACAGGAGAATGGCAAGTAACCAACCTCAGAAATGTTATGATGGGTGACTACTGGCCTTAGGCACTAAATAGAACTTTGTTCTATTTAGTAAATATTTGTAAATAGACAAGTCTCCGGATGGAATGACCCTATGCAGAACAGAGAGAAACCTTTGTGTGAGGAAACCTCTAGCAGCCTACGGTGATCCATTCTTCCCGTCCTGAATCTTGGCCTTGTAGCACCACTCCATTTCCTGGCCTCCCTTGCATGTGGCCATGTGACCAAGTTTCGGCTAACAGGGTGTGAGTAGAAGTGATAGGTGCCTCTTGTCATCCCCTTATGGATGTTTCGCCTGGGTTTGAACTCACTTTCTGCTGGTTGGCAATGGTGATGCCATGAGCAACCTTGGAAGCTGCCTGGTTAACACTACATTTGTCAGGTGTGATAGGAAAAATAGTTGTGTCCCCCCAAATTCCTATGTTGAAGCCTAATCCCCAATGTGATGGTAATTGAAGGTGGAGATGTTGGGAGGGGATTGGGTCATGAAGGCAGAGCCCTGATGAACGGGCTTTAGTGTCCTCAAGAAAGAGACTCCAGAGAGCTCCCTTACCCCTTCCGCCATGTGAGGACTCAAGGAGAAGGTGCCCATTTGTGAACTAGGAAACTGGCCCTCACCAGACACTGCATCTGCCAGCACCTGATCTTGGGCTTCCCAGCCTCCAGAACTATGAAAAATAAATGTGTTGTGCATAAGCCACCCAGTCTGTGGTCTTGCGTTACAGCAGCCTGAATGAACAAAGACATGAAGCTTTTTGCAACTGCGTGTCCCCGCGTGGTTAAGATCTTGCCAACTGAATGCGAGCAGAAGTTATGGGTGTCACTTTGGCCCAGACCTTTATACAGGGCCTACCTCCTCTATGCTCTCTTTAGCCATTTTTCTGGCCAGAACCTGGAAGTGGTGACATAGTTTTTGACCGCACAAGCAAGGATAATCCCCTAGGGAGACGCCAAAGAAACAACATGGAAGCGGGGAGCCTGAGTGGCTCAGTCAGTTAAGCGTCTGCCTTCAGCTTGGGTCATGATCCCGGAGTCCTGGGACTGAGCCCTGTACTGAGCTCCCTGCTCAGTGGGGAGTCTGCTTCTCCCTCTCCTTCTGTCCTGCCCCTGGCTTGTGCTCCCTCTCCTCCCTCTCTCTGTCATATGAATGAATGAATGAATGAATGATCTTAAAAACCAAACAAACAACATGGAAAAAACAAAGATCCTGAATGGCCCAGGGCAGCAGAGGTATCCTCTTACCTCAGAAGCTTGCCTTACACTGTGATCTATGAGTGAAACATCTTTGTTTTCCCCATCTCTGATTTTGGGAGGTTTCTTTGCTCTCCCAACTTGGCAACTCTAATAGTCAAACTATGCTGGAGCCACCCCACCAGCTCTGGACCACATGCCTCTGTACTATTAATGGTGAGAGAAATTTCTGGGGTTTCGTCCCAGCAGACTTGCTAGTCTACATATACTATGTTCCTACCATCTAATCTATAATTAGTCATTATATACAATCCTAGGAATAGATACAAGACTCTACCCAATGTCCATCTCTCTATTCCTCCTTCCTAACAGAACTCTGATTTGGTTTAGACATCTACTCTTTCTCTGCAAGTCATATGCTTAGGGGATGCTGACCTTATTCCTGGTTGTAGCAAGCACCTATTAAATAGTTTTAAAAACTGCTAGAAGGATTCCTTTTCCCTTATCAGCAGTAAATAGCTCAGAGGGAGGATGTGACCCAATTCTTGCCAATGGGATGTGAGTGGGGGTCTTCTGGGGGTGGAGGAGCTACCTTTGGTAGACTTAGAAATTCTGTTGACATCTAGAAACCATTCAGGCATTTATTTAGGATATGGCTGACACAGAGGGGAGAGCAAAACCTGGAGTATCACAGAGAGAAGGAAGTCAGAGCCTGCCGCTCCCCCAGATGCTTAAGCCAATATGGTTTAGGGTGTTTCTGTTACCTGCAGCTCATGGCATCCTGACTGGTAAAGTGTGGCAAGAGTTGTCGTTGAATAGACATAGTAAATGAACCAATGCTAAAAATAGACATAAGACACCCTTCCAGCCCAGTCCTGAGCTGAGGAAGACATACTCAATTTCTATCACCCTAACAGCATCACAGGGCACAAGGCACCACCACCCACAGAAGGAAACTGTCTGGTAAATAGCTTTCTCCATTTACTTTCCTCTTATTCCAAAATGACAACTCGCAAAACTATAAGGCTCAAAATGACCAAAACTATAAGCCCTAAAATAAATTCATAATGATCCCTTCCTTATGCCAGACAACGAAGTGCTCCAGGAAACAGAACCAAAAATTTCATTTGCCTGATCCAGTTAATTTCTGTCGTTTCTCTTCAACTGGTCATTTTGCAAGGTTATTATCCTAACACTTACTTCTCATTAATTCGCAACACAATCTCCTAGAAGCTTTTCTAAACATTCTGTGCTCTCATCAAACTCCAAATTAGTATAGCCATTTGCTCCAAATAGGCAGTGCTCTATTGAGTGCAAGAGCAAAAACCACATTCTTTCTCCCCTGTGCTTTTAATCCTTTCAGGGGCCTGTTAATTGTCGTGAGGAAATCTATTCCAAAGCTGTCCCACTCATTTATAAAAATGTAAAGTCCTCTGGTAACCCTTAGTCACAAAACCAGCTACATTTCAGTGGGTAAAATGTCCAGCCCAAACTGCAGATTTGATTCAAAGTTAAAGTTTCTCCCCCAACCCCAACCCAGGCTGTTGCAGACAGAGCAGGCTTCTCTTGAATCTGTCCTCTCCTTTCTTCAATTCACTACCCACACTGTCTGACTCCTCTGATGGGGCCTCTTTTTGGGTTCTGCAGAGATTTTCCCCTCTGGGAACATTCTTCTGCAGCTCCCAAGGCTCAAGCTAAGCCTTGATCACTCAGAATGCCTGCACACTCTCCAACCTCTGCCTCTGATAGGCACACCTCCAGCCTCTACTGTGAAGGTCACACTATCGCCGGCATGAAAGGCTCTTGGGTGGAGCCACTCTTTAAAAGATCACCAGAACCACCAAGGTCCTGGAAGACAGACCCTCTACATCGTTGCTAGTGAAAGCACAGCTGGCTCCCAGGGTAGCCCTCTTCCTCTTCTAAGACCAGGCAGGCAGGTACAGCCCCACCATTTGACCTCTATGGCTTGGGCATCACAGCCTCAGGAAGGCACAGATCATGTCGCAAGAGCCAAGTGGTCTCCTCTCCTTCCAACCCATGCACTCAGCTTGAGGGGACATGGAGGGATCCCTTTCCTTCCTGCCCTCTCAGTCCCCCCAGGCCTCTTCAACTTCAAGCACACCTTCAAGGTGTTGGGCTGAAGGGTGTAAACCTTACTTAGGAGTGTGGATATCATCACCACCTATTATTTTATATGCAACCTTTGGGAACTTCAGCCAAAACTGAAACAGTGAAACTTATGTCAACATCCTGTTTCAATTGTTCTTCACAATATCCAATATATCTGCCTCTTCCTACTGACTCTTCCTGTGATGTCCAGAACAGATTCAGTCTGTCTTTACACAATGTATTTCCACAAACCTCCTTTTACTTGGCCATTATCTTTTCTCCTATGTCTCTCCCTCTTGCCACTGTCAAATCTCTAGAACCAACTAAACTCATCACTTTTGTTCCTTTACCAAACATTTCCTTTGACCATCTGCCAATATATTCTCCTCCACAAGTCCCTGAAACAACTTTCTCAAGTCATCTATGAGCCTTTAGAACATTGCTGACCAATAGAACTTTCTGGAGTGGTGGAAATGTTCTAAATCCACACTAACAGAGTAGCCATTAGCCATTAATTTAAAGTGGCTACTGAGCCCTGAAATGCACTGAAAAACTAAATTTCTTATTGTATTTAATTTTAGTTGATTCTAATTGAAATAGCCACATGTGGATAGTGGCTATTGTATTGAAGAGCACAGTTCTAGACAAATCAAATTGTCTGTTCCCAATTCTCAATCTGTGTTAAAGTTGCATCATTTGGTACGACCAGTGTTCTTCCAGGAACTTTGCTTTGACCATCAATTCTAGAAGACTATTTTTAAAGAATGTGCCGAATTTAATTCAATGGGCTAAAGAAAGAGCCCAGTCTGGCTTGGGGAAATAGTGTGAATATACGCAGAGAGTAATTAAGCAGCAAATACTGTATACACTGGAGAAGAGAAAAGACAGGAGTGAAAAGGAAGAGCATTCTAGAGCAGAGAGGTCAAGGGCAGTATGGGAACTGGGTGGATAAGCTAGACATGGATTATAAAGGCTGAGAGCTGGGGAAAAATATCATGGAGGTAATATTTAGATGAGAAAAACAAAGATTTGCTTAGGGTCACAGAGCATTTTGATGGCAGAGCTACAGCTACTATCTGGGTTTGCTCTCCCCCACAGCAGAGTTTAGTTTCAAGCATTTAATTAAGAACTTCAGTGTTTTAAGAAAACTAATTCTGGCAATGGTACGCAAGAGTGATTAATAAGAGAAAGCCTGAAGGTGCTGAAGGCAACTATGATAACCCAAGAGTAAGGCAAATTGAATTCCTACAAGGTGGTTTTCAAATAATATTAGCAGCGGATTCTCAATACATGAAATACGTAGGTGAAATGTTTTACTAAAGTAAATTCATCTTGAGGGTTAAGTGGGTAAAATTATATATTATAAGATAATCAATCTGAACAGAAACTGTTTGAAATTCAAGTCTTTTTCCAAGCAGGAGCTACTGCAGTGGCAGAAATATATGTGTTTGTGGAATCTAAAATGTTGTACTTAATGTCAATGCTTATTGATTTCCTAATGCTTATTGATCCCCTAATGCTTATTGACCACCTGAAGCACCTCTGCAGCCCCCAGCGTTCATGAAATAGTGTGAAAATCACTCAAGCACAGTTAGGGTTCAAGATCTCCATCTTCATCATCCTGCTTTGTTTTGTTTTCCATCATAGTTGTCCCCTCTGAATAGATTACGCAACCTACTTGTTTATTATACTTCTATTTTATAGGATTACATAATTTATACTTCTGAGTTTTGAAAGTTCTGTTCACTGCTGCACCCAGTTGCAAAACGACTGCCTGGCACTTGGTTGGTGTTCAAAAAATACCTGTTGAATGAATGGATAAAATATCTTTTTGAGGGGGTGGTGCACAGAGAGAGAGAATCTTAAGCAGGCTCCATGCCCAGTGCAGAGCCCAAAGCAGGGCTCGATCTCACAACCCCCGTGGGGTGGCACATCTTCTCCCCTATGGATTCAGCATCAATCTCCATGGTGCCAGTAGGATCCTCTGCAGAACACTTTCTTACATGTTTGCTTTTCTCTTGAAATTTTCAACCCATATCTATTGCACCTGTGAGGGGTACAGCGCTTTGAGGGGCCTTTAATGAGCCCCACCATTTTGTGCACTCCCTGGCACCTATTAGGTGCTTAAATGAACATGCTGAGATGCTAGAATTGAGTAGATGAACTGGAGACATATAGCAAAGGAAGAATCAACAATACTTGATAATTGAAATAGAGAGTAGAGAGAAAGGAGAATGGAAAAATCGGTATTGCCATTACCACAGGCAGAGACATGAGTGGGCTGCCCAAGGATTGTGATGTGCAAGCAGAGGCAGGATTTAGTGAGGAAGCTGTGGGTTGGAATCAGCCAGGAAAGAGCTGGTGAACTGGGCACCTTTATAGTTACTCACAAATCTGTGGCTATACGAATCAGTGTGGACCAGAAGATGAGGAGTTTTAAATAAGCATTTGTTACAAAAGGATATCCACGCAGAGATGAAGCATCCGTCTATTGGGTCTTAGCCAAGATGGATTTCCCTCTACTGTGAACTTCCACAGCACGAAAGACTAGTATAAAATGTGTCACTGAATTATATGTATATGTGTCTGTCCGTCTATCTATCTAAGGAAATAGAAAATTCAGTGGAAGAGTTGGAAAATGAAGTTGAGAAGATATCCCAGAAAGCAGAATGAAGAGACCAAAAGATGGGAAATGAAGAGGGCGAGGAAAACAGGGAAATGGGATGAGTGGAGACGGTCCAACATCAACTTGATAATAATCCACCCCCCCCAAAAAAAAGAACAGAGAAAACAAAAGAGAAGAGATCATTCAAGCCAATTTCTCAGAACTGAAAGGGCATACAAAAACCCACACAATGGATGAAAATAAACCCATGTGAATATCGCTGTGAAGTTTCAGATTCCTGAGGAAAAGTGAACTTCCCAGAAGCTTCCAAAAATAAAGGGGATAAAAGGCATACAAAGCATCAAAGATCCAAGTTGTAAAGAATTTCTCGTTTCTGGAAACTACAGGATAGGAGAACAATGTCTTCAATGTTCCAAGGGAAAAATGGCTTCCAAAGCAAAGTTCAAAACTCAGTCAAACCACCAACCTATGTGATAGAAAAACACAACCATCTTCAGACATGAAAACCCACCTGCCCAGGATCCTCTCTTGTGTACTTAGACTCATCACGAATCCCTGAATAATCTTTGCACGTTCTCCTTTCCCGTGTGGTTCCCTCCACCTGACCTCAAATGACACCTCCCCTTTGAAACAGTCTCCAGTCAGGTATTAAGAACATTCTCTCCCAGCAGGGCAGCGATTTTATTCATCCTGCAAATCCCCCCAAACCCCACAGAATGTGCAATGCATTGCCTATAGAAAGACACTGATGGAACAGACTAGGCGAGTCTAAAATGACTTAAAAAGTTTACCACATAAATGGGATCTAAGCTGAATTTGAAGTCTCTCAAAGGTTACCTATAACCTAAAACTACTGGATTTACACAAGCCAAAACAAAATTATTCATAAAATAAAAAATGTAAACTCTATTAAGAAAAAACAACAAGGAAATGACATGATTTCTAAATGAATATTTGCGAGTACTCTGCTCTCAAATTTAGACAGAAATTTGGGTAAATCAAACATAATGGTTTTAAACCAGAGTACCAACAATGCATGGTTCCTATCAGTTAGTGAAATAAGCCAGGTTATAACCTTAACTAAATTGTGTTAATCATGACAATATTAGGTCAATGGTTATTCATAGGTATCAAATCAAATATGGTTTTATAGAAGTGCGACGTATAAATATATGTACTTCCATGTGTCGCATATGTACTGTAAATCTATTTATATATACATCCACATATAATCAGAAATGCAGTAAAATTTTAAATTCACTCTAAGAAAAATAGAATAAGCGTCTAACTTCTTCTCCGAAGTGAGAGAATATGGAAGAAAATTGGTGGTAACAGGAAAATCATCAGCATTCTAATAACGCAAAAAACACAATTCCTAACTCCAACGTTGAATCTGTTCTTCCCACAGGTATCACACACTAAGTAAAAGTAGTCAGCACTTATTGAGCGGCTACTGTATGTAAGAAAGTACCGTACTAACACCTTCCACAGTCAACAGAGAGAACAACTGTGAAGCAGGTGACGTGTCTTAGGAGAGCGGCTTGTCCTTCCATGCCCCCTCCCCATCCTTCAGTGATGTCCTGCTTCTGTCTGTATGTCAAGGGCTTTTGTAAGTCAGGGAGCCAACTGCATACTTCACATTACCTCTTTGCTCTCTGCCACCTTTCTAGGGTGTTCTGCTAAGACACAATTGCTAAAAACCTAGGACACAAGGGAGTGGTAGCTATGATCCACGAGACACACAGGTAGGGATCCGTCCTTCAGTCTGTCTTTCTGACACTGTGTAACACAACATATGGGCTTCGCAGGACCACAAGTTAGCCCTGAACTTGAAATCTGGCAGCAGTTTGTACAAAAATTTAAATCTCCTTCTTCGATAAAATTCTCACGTGGTGCACTGTTGTACATGCACCGCCCAACTCTATCCAACCGAGAGCCACTCAGCTCATTACACAGATCTAGGCCTGTGAGAAATACGAAGGAAAGATATAAACCCTTTATGGACCATGGTAATTTGGAGAAAAACCATTTACTAGAGAGAGATCTGGACAAATCCCTATGATCTTTGCAGTGCTTTTCACAGACCCACACTAAATTCTACTTCCCTAAACCAGACTCTAATCTATGATTAGAAAATGTATATTTAAAGATAAATATGGTATTCCTCTTTTGAGCCTTTTTGAGTCGAAGTCTGATTTTTAAAGCTGCTTGAAATCTAGAAGTACAATCAAATCAGAGCGGTTGTTTCTGAGCCCCGTTTTAACAATCACTGTTACGTAATTTCTGTAAGCTCTTCTAAAAAAAAAAATCATGGTAAAATACACATACCACAAAATTTACCATCTTAGTCATTTTTAAGTATACAATTTGGTCATGTTAACTACACTCACATTGTCGTGCAGAATTCTTCTCGAGCTTGCAAAACTGAAACTCTATATCCTTTAAATAATTCTCCATCTCCTCCTACCTCCAGCCCCTGGCGACCACTTTACTTTCTATGTCTAGAATTTAACTACTCCAGGTAGCTCATGTAAATAAAATCATAAAGTATTTCTCTTTTTGTGATTGGCTTATTTCACTTAACATAGCGTCCTCAAGGTTCATCCACATTGTAACATGTGTCAAAATTTCCTTATTATGGTTGAATAATATTCCGTTAAATATACATATACATACATATATATCACATTTTGTTTATCCCTTCATCTGTTGATTGACATTTGGAATGTGTCCATCTTTTGGCTATTATGAATAAACTGCTACGAATATTTTTGAGACCCTGCTTTCGATTCTTTTGGATATTTACCCAGAAGTGAAATTACTGGATCACACGGTAATTCTACTCTTAATTTTTTGAGGAACTATACTGTTTTCCATTATGGCTTCAACATGTTACATTCCCACCATCAGTGCACAAGGATTCCAATTTCTCCACATCCTCACCAACACTGGTTACCTCTTGTCTTTTTTATAATAGCCATCCTAGCAGCTGGTTTTCATTTGCATTTTCCTGATGATGAGTGATATTGAGTACACATTCATGTTGGCCATTTGTATGTTTTCTTTGGGAAAATGGTTATTCCATTCCTCTGTTCATTTCTTTTAAATATCTATTTATGTATTTGAGAGAAAGAGAGAGAGCAGGAGGGGCAAAGAGCAGAGGAAGAGGGAGAGGAGCAGACTCCCTGCTGAGCACAGAGCCCAACATGGGGCTGGTACCGTGACCCTGAGATCATGACCTGAGGCGAAACCAAGAGTCATATGCTTAATCTACTGAGCCACCCAGGCGTCCTTCCTCTGCCCATTTTTTAATCACATTGTTTGGACTTTTTTCTAATGAGTTGTATGAGTTCCATATACGTTTTGGAAATTAACCCCTTATCAGATATGATTCACAAATATTTTCTCTCATTTTGCAGATTGCCTTTTTATTGTGTTGATGGTTTCTTCTGTTGTACAGAAGCTTTTTAAGTTTGATGTAGTCCCACCTATTTATTTCTGCTTTTGTTACCCTTGCTTTCAGTGTCAAATGAAAAAAAAAATTACAGCCAAGACTGACGTCAAGGAGCTTACCACCTATTCATCCTGCAAATCCCCCCAAACCCCACAGAATGTGCAAGATTCACATCTTTATGGAGTTTTATGGTTTCACATCTTATATTCAAGTCTTTATTCCATTTTGAGTTGATTTCATGTATATAACTACCTTAAAATCACTTAATAATTGAATTTTACTGATTGCCTTCTACATGTCACCTTTAATTCTTAAAATTTATGGGGTAGGTAAATTCTTCGTGAGGCAGGTATTATTTATTCAGTTCAGAGGAGTGAAGTCACCAGCTCAAGACCAAACCATTGATAACCAGAGGAGGCTAAATTTCAACTCCAGGGCTTTTTCACCATAAAACATTAATTTGTAATTATGACTGAAGAAATTTACTGATATCCTACCATATCTTTTAGGTGCCTGCCTGTATCTTATTTTACTGGCAACTCTATCAACCATGCATTATTGGCCTAGTTTACAAATGAGCAAAACGAAGCCTGACAGTTTAAGGAACGTACGCACATAATAAGTGACAGAATTAAAAACAAACCCACTATCTTCTCACTATGCCACACTGTCTAGTGAAAGAAACAGAGAAAAAAATGACACTAATCAGAAAAACTGCAACTGCAGTTTTATAGCATTTTGCAACATCATGAACCACACGTGGAAATGTGGGAAGATAGAGAAGATTAGACAAGAACGTAAGAACCCTGCAGTTTTTTTTTTCGAAATGTAAGAGAAATAGCTGGGTCAGGTAACCTTGACTTATTGACTCTGTGCTGCTCATATTTTTCCTATGAGACTCTATGAAATGGATATTAAGGACTTAACTCTGGATGTTTTGCTTAATGGCATACATATATGCTCAAGTTCAGCAATGCAATGTACATGAAACTTTTCTGAAAATGTTCATCTTTTTCCATACCATGTTTGCAAATAAAGTGTTTTTGTTTATAAAATCTTTGATGACTGCTCTGAATTGTTTTTTTAAAATATTTCTTTTATATTTACAGAGATTTTTTTAAAAGATTTTATTTATTTATTCATGAGAGACACACACAGAGAGAGGCAGACACACAGGCAAAGGGAGAAGGAGGCTCCATGCAGGGAGCCCGATGTGGGACTCAATCCCGGGTCTCCAGGATAACGCCCTGGGCCGACGGCAGGCGCTCAACCACTGAGCCACCCAGGCATCCCTAATTTCCTTTAACTTAGCCACATGATTTAAAACAGATTTTTGGGACACCTGGGTGGCTCAGTGGTTGAGCTCTAGTTATGATCCCAGGGTCCTGGGATCGAGTGCCGCATCAGGATCCCGATGAGAAACCTGCTTCTCCCTCTACCTATGTCTCTGTCTCTCTCTGTGTGTCTCTCATGAATAAATATAAAATCTTAAAAAAAATAAAAATAAAAATAAATAAATAAATAAATAAATAAATAAATCAGACTTTTTTTTCTAGGAGTGCCTGTGGCTCAGTCAGTTAGACTCTGGATTTCAGCTCAGGTCATGATGGGGCCTTGTGTTGGACTCCATGTTCAGTGCAGAATCTGCTGTGCCTCTCCCTTTGTTCCTCCTCCCAACTCACAAACATTCTCTCTCTCTCAAATAAATAAATAAATAAAATCTTTAAAAAATTAACCAGACTTTTTCTAAAGCACACAAAGATAGCTGTTCAATGTACTGGGTTCAGGACAAGTTTATTACCTTACTAAATACTTAATATACGGGGGGATCCCTGGGTGGCGCAGCGGTTTAGCGCCTGCCTTTGGCCCAGGGCGCGATCCTGGAGACCCGGGATCGAATCCCACGTCAGGCTCCCGGTGCATGGAGCCTGCTTCTCCCTCTGCCTGTGTCTCTGCCTCTCTCTCTGTGACTATCATAAATAAATAAATAAAAATACCTTTAAAAAAAATACTTAATATACATTATTTTAACAGATACATGTTGAACTCCAGCTATGTACCAGCAATGGCCCTAGCTGCCAGGATACAGTGTGGACCTCTGAATGTGTTTTCATGAAAAAGGAAAGAAAGAAATTGTAAGAGAAACTCCTGTGGGGGCAAATCAAGTATAAAGTATTCTCAGTTATTTAAAATCATTTAAAAAATGGATTCAAACTGGATTCTCATTTGATCTAAAAGTTGAAGACAATTTTGATAGGCAGTAAAATACAATTCTTCATAAAGCTATATTAGTTATTTTTAATATAAGAATTATTATATTAAAGAATGTAAATGTATTTTAAGTATATTTGCAAGTTCTTCTCTTTTAAAATGAAGGCTTAAACCTTATACTTAATAAAACTTTATTCACATAGCATATATAATTATTTCACTAGCTATATGATTTCTTTTTCACTTGAGTTTACTCTCATTATTTCTATTCAATATCACATTGGAGATGCTATCCAATGTAGTGAGGCAAAAAAAAGAAATAAAAGGAATATAATTTGGAAAGAAAGAAAGAAAACTAGCTTCATTCAGAAACACAATGATATATAATGAAAATGTGAAGGCATCTACAAAAGTTACTAGAACTAGCAAATATGTTTAACAATACAAGATCGATATTCAAAAACCCATTTAATTCTGTGTGTTAGAAATACATACATGTTTGGCATTTGTTGCTAAACTTGATTTGGATCACCATTACGTTGATTTGTTTAAGCCACATAAGCAGTGTCAAAAGGAAGTTCTAGCCTCAATGGCCATACAAGGCAAAGCAGGAAACCCAAAGCTTCTGGGTCATAGGAAAACAAATGAATTCATATCAGTCGGATGGAGACAAAAGCCATGCCAGACCATGAGCTTATAAATTTAACAGGAGATCCAAATTCTAGAGCTCCTGTTGAGAGCATCAAGCACAGCAGAGTAATTCTACACCGTCTGCATCCCCATGAGTTTTTCTAATTGCATAGAACACAAATGGGAATGACCAACATACCAGCAGGTCGCATTGCCAGGGGCAGATACTACTTAATTTAGGTAGATAATATGATTGTTTCTCAGGTTGTGGTGGAGAAAAAAAGAATTAATTGCCGCTCTCCTTCCCTTAACCTCCGAGAGTCTAAAGATTTCCCTCCCCAGGTGCCACAACTGTTGCTCCACAAAATCAGTTGTGCCCCACTGATTTTATATATTTTATAATTTTATAAATTTATAATAAAATTTAAATAATAAAATAAATTTATAAATAAATAAATTTATTATATATTTTATAATTCCAGTTATAGCTCTACACTTTTCCCAATAAACTCCTCCAGGATTTTCCTGGTAGTTCCAAATATCTTGAAATTAGGCTTATTATTCTGCTTTGACTCACGTATTATTTAGATGTGTGTTGTTTAGTTTCCAAATATTTGGGGATTTCCCCCAAATATCATCTTGTTATTTTTTTCTAATTTAATTTCCTTGTGGTCAGAGAATATGCTTAACATGATCTCAATCATTTTAAATGTAGTAAGCAGAATAATGCTCCCCTTTAATAATTTTCACATACTAATCCCTAGCCAGAACCTGGGAATATGTTACCTCATGTGGCAAAGGGGAATTAAGATTTCATTTGGGATTAGTTTTGTTTACCGGCCGACCGTAGGATGGAGAGAACATCCCAGATTACCTAGGTAGGCCGTATATAATAACAAAAGTCCTTATAAGAGGGTAGCAGAAAACAGAGAACCAAAGAGACGTAGTGTGAGTAAAAACTCACCCAAACATTGCTGCCATTGTGGATGGCCTCTAGAAATTGGAAAAGGAAACAGATTCTCCCTTAGAGCCTCTAGAAGGAACAGAGCCTGGCCATCAGTTCTCATTTTAACCCAGTGAGACTCATTCTGGACTTCAGACCTCCAGAACTGTAAGGGAATAAATTTGTGTTGTTTTAAGCCACTACATTTTTGGTAATTTGTTACAGCAGTAAAAAACCAAGACATTACATTTATTGTGACTTGACTATTACGCTGAATATGGTCTATCCTGGGAAGTACATTTGATAAAGAATGTGTATTCTGCTGTTGTTGGATTGAGTGTTCTGCAAATTTCAGTCAGACCAGGCTGATTAACAGTGGTAGTCAAGTCTTAATATCCTTAATGATTTTCTACTTGTTCCAGTAGTTATTGGGAAAGGGGTGTTGAAATTTCTAAATAGAATTGTAAATTTGGCCATTTCTCCATTCAGATCAGTTTTTCTTTCATATATTTTAAAGCTGTTGTTAGCTACACACACATTTAGGATTTTTAGGTCTTCTTGATGAATGGACCACTTTATTATAGATAATTTGCCCTTTTTACCTTTTATAATAGTCCCTGTTCTGAAGGCTATTTTGTCTGATATTAATACAACAACTCTAGCTTTCTTTTGATTAATATTTGCATGGTATATCTTTTCCCATTCTTTTACATTTAACACATTTGTATCTATCTATCTATTTATTTATTTATTTTTAAAGATTGTTATTTTTATTTATTTGAGAGAGACAGAGACAGAGATAGCGACCAAGATAGCACAAGCAGGGAGGAGGGAAAAGCAGGCTCTTGGCAGAGCAAGGAGCCTGATGTGGGGCTTGATCCTAGGATGCTGGGATCATGACGCAAGCCCAAGGCAGACACTTAACCTACTGAGCCACTCAGGCATTCCGTATCTTTATATTTAAAGCAGGTTTCTCAGAGATAGTAAATAATCGGGCTGTGCTTATTTATCCAGCATAACAATTCATTTAAAAGAGAGTATTTAGAACATTTACATTTAATGTCATTATCAATATCATTAGTTTTAAATCTACCACCTTGCTACTGTTTTAACTGGTCTCACCTGTTCTTTATCACTTTTTGTCCTTTTTTCTTGCCTTCTTTGAAATTAAATGAATGTTTTTTAGGTTTCAACTTAATCTCCATTATTAGTCTATTGGTTATGTGTCTGTTTTTTAGTGCTTCCTATTTTTTAAAGTAGTTCCACTATTGTTCACCATATACATCTTTATCACAGTGTCCACTCAGATATTACTTTCTTTTCACGTACAATGTAAGAATCTCACAATGGCTTGGGGTGCCTGGATGGCCAATCAGTTGAGCATTTACCTCTAGATTTCGGCTCAGTTCATCTCAGGTCCTGGGATCAGGCCTGAGGCAGCCTCCCTTTCTTTTTGTCCCTCCGCCCCCCCCTTTCTCAAATAAATAAGTGAAAATCTTTAATTAAAAAAAAAAAACAAAAGAATCTCATAATGGTAAGCATCCAGTTCCCTTCAACCCCCTCTCCTTTCTGCTATTGCTATCTTACATTTTATTTCCACATTTGTTTTAAGCTCCACAACACACAATTAGTTTTGCTTTTAAAGGACTATTATCCTTTAAGTTGGTAAAAATAATATGAAAACAGAAGCCTTTTGTATTTACCCATATACTAATTCTGATCCTCTTCATTCCTTTCTGTACTTGTAAATTTTCATCAGGTCCTATTTTTCTTTTGCTTGAAGAGCTTCCTTCAATATTTCTTTCAGTGCAGGTCCCTTGGTGATGAATTTTCTGTGTTTGTCTGAAAGTCTTCATTTTACCTTCATTTTTGAAAGATATTTTTGCTGGGCATACAATTCTAAATTAACAAGTTTTTCCTTCCAGTAATTTAAAGATGTCATTCTACTGTCTTCTGGCTAGCATGGTTTCTGTTCAGGTCTGCTGTAATACTTGTCTTTGTTCCACATATAATTTATCTTTTTTTCTCTGGCTGTTTTTAGGATTTTCTCAATGCCACTGGTTTTCAGCAAGTTGATTTTGATGTGTCTGAGTGTCATTTTCTTTATTATTCTGCTTGGGGTTGACTGGGTTTTCAGTAAGTTTTCAGTAAAGTTTTCAGAAAACTTTCAATAAGTTTTCATCAAATTTGGAAAAACTGTGGTTGTTGTTTCTTCAAATACTTTCCCTGTTTCTCTTCCTTCTTGCTCTTCTACTGGGATTCCAATTATACATACATATTTTTTCAGTGTGATATTGTCCCACAGCTCATTGAAGAAAATATGAGCAAAGCATCAACTTTTTACTCTGGTTTATATTAGATATTTATGTCTTCAAATTCACTTATCTTTTCTTCTACAGTATCTAATTTGTTAATCCCACACAGGGTATTTTTTTCATTTCAGGTATGGTATTTCTTATTGCTAGAAGTTACATTTGAGTCCTTTTTTTTTTTTTTTTTTTTTTTTGTATTTTCCATCCCTCTTCTCAACATACTCATGTTTTCCTCTACCTTCTTAAACAAGTGGAGCATACTTATAATAGTTTTAATGAGTATCGGTCAACTCTATCAACTTTTTGATTTGTGATTCAGTTTCTATTACTTTTTCTCTTATTTAATGGTCCCATTTTCCTGCCTTTGTATGCCTGGAAATTTTTTATTAGATGTTGGAGATTATGAATTTTTTCACCAGGATCTGGAATTAATTGTTTTCCTTTAACTATCCTTGGGTTTTATAGTAGAATACAATTAAATTATTTTGAGGTTGACTTGTAAGCTTTATTATGAAACATTTGGAACAACCTCAGTCCTCGAGCTAATTGGTCTCCATTACTGAGGTATTATCTTACTGAAGATTCCACCTGATGTCCTGTGTCTTATAACATCTTTCCACTCTCTCCAGTGAGAAAATAAACTATTTCCAGCTCTGTATGAGCTCTGAAAATTGTTTTGTCTACTCCTTTCTGGCATTTCTTTCCTCAGATAGTATTTTTCTACACAGGTACTGACTAGTTCTTGGCCAAAGACTCAAGAGGATTCAATGGGTCTCTCTCTCTCTCTCTCTCTTTTTCTTAGATTTTATTTATGAGACACACACACACACACACACACACAGAGAGAGAGAGAGGCAGAGACACAGACAGAGAGAGAAGCAGGCTCCATGCAGGGAGCCCGATGTGGGACTCGATCCCAGGCCACCAGGATCACAACCCAAGCCAAAGGCAGACGCTCAACAGCTGAGCCACCCAGGCATCCCAGATTCAACAGATCTCTACAGCTTTCTCTTTGTGCAGCTCCCACCTCTTCATTATTTTTCCCCATAAATTCTAACCCTTCCTCAAACTCTGAGCTCTGCTTCATCAACTTGGCAAGAACAAAGAACATTCTTTGGGCTCCCCACCCCAGCACTGTGGCCTTGAAATTCTCTCTAGGCATCAAGTTGAGGCAATCATAGGGCTCACATCTTGGTTTCCATATAACCCCCTTCCTGCCTTCTCTAAGGGATCACTGTCATGCGCCATCTTCTGAAAACCATTGTTTAGAATGGTTATTTAAGACAGATACTCTCTGTTAACTCCATCATGGGTGAAGGTAAACTGTTTTCTTGTTACTTTTTAATTTTCCATCTCTTTAAACATCTGTTTGTATCAAATTGATTTTAAAGGAACATACTATAGAGGCACCTGGGTGGCTCATTTAAGCATCTGGCTCTTGATTTCAGTTCAGGTCATGGTCTCAGGATCCTGGGATCAAGCCCCACATTAGGCTCCCTGCTCAGTGGGGAGTCTGCTTCTCTCTCTCCCTTTGCCCCCTCCCCCACTTATCCTCTCTTTCTCAAATAAACAAATATTTTTTTAAAGAAAAAAACCTATCATAACTAATATTTGCTGAGGAAAAAAATTATAGTTGGGAGGATACATATTAGAACTTTTTTCTCAGTGTAGAAAAACATTAAAAAGTAAAACAACAATCTTCTTGACTGTGTAAGAACAAAGCTATTGTAGTTTTCAGGTCTATCCTTGTATTGCAATACTGTGGAGATTGCAAAGTAAGTAAAATGGCAGGAGAGATTTTCCCACTTACTCATTCATTAATAAACATTTATTGACTTTCTGAGTATATCTAAGGCAATGCTTTAGGCACTAAGGCTGATACAAAGATGCCTGAAATATCCTTGTTCTTATTGTTCTTATAAGAAGCTGAAAGTCTAATAGGTGAGATACAAATATAAACATCACACATACATAGAGTATGTAGTCAATGTCTTTGAAGGGTATTTCTGATATTTCTGAAAGTGTCACAGAAATTTATAAAGGAAAGGGATAACTCAGACTATGGACTTTAGATTTATCTGGATTTTTCAAGTGTTGAAACAATTTCGAAAAAGCTATTATTTCAATTTAAAAACTCTGGCTACACAAGCCTCAAAAAAAAAAAAAAAAGCATACAACTATGTTTCACAGTCTTAAGTCCTGCACTGTTTTATTTTCTTTGAAAATGTTGGGTTTACTTTATATTTTTCCCCAAAACATCCATTCCAACCATATAAAAGATTGCTCTGCTACAAAACTTCCATCATTGATCATTTCTTTTAACATTTCAAGATGTTTGCTGTATCATAACAACCTCATTGCTTCTATTTTGACAACACTCCAAACTTTCAGGGATCCCTGGGTGGCTCAGCGGTTTAGTGTCTGCCTTCGGCCCACGGCATGATCCTGGAGTCCCAGGATCGAGTCCCGCATCAGGCTCCCTGCATGGAGCCTGCTTCTCCCTCTGCCTGTGTCTCTGCCTCTCTCTGTGTGTTTCTCATGAATAAATGAATAAAATATTTTCAAAAAAGAGAGAGAGAGAGAACAGTCCAAACTTTCAAACTATCTATTGCGAAAAACTTCAAATCACAATCACTGTACTTTCCCTTATATCAATATATCTCAAAGTGTATTCCATGGAGCCATGGCCATCCTGGGAAGTTTATGGAGGCAGGATGGTCATTATTTTGTGGGGGAGGAGGATAGAAGAAGAGAATCCTTGAGACTATTTTGTTCATATACATTTTACAAATATGAAATGTAATACTGATTTACAAATAGTTGTCGTCTCAAAGGTTCCATATGCCCTATAAATATAATGTTGGTCAGTATACCCCAGCTATTATTCAGTTTGTGATAGAGCCTGTCTCAGCTAACACTTTCATCATTTTATCCTATCACTTCCATTTAACCTAAGTTTGTATTTTTTCTCTTATGTTGCATCATATGAGAAATTCATAAAATGGATCACTAGCTCAAAATGGATGACTGCAGGATATCTAAATGTAGGGATAAAAATAGGAGCATAAAGTACCATGAGCAAAAATAGTAAACAGAAGTCCAGGGTGCATACACAATATCCATTTATGGGATTAGAGGTTATTTTATATTAACAAAAAGCAAGCATTATGAAAATTTTTATGGGTTAATGATACAGGATTATTTTGACCACTAACATCTGTTTTCCAAATTTGCCATACTTCTCTGTTATATTCAGAATGTTGGCAAATATAAAGTCCTTGTCATTTTGCCAGAACATTGCCAACCCAAATTATTATAGGTATATTGCAGGAAACAGAAATCTAGCATGTTTAAACTACTAGTCTGAAAAAAAAAAAAATCTAATCCTCAGCTATCCCTCTACAGCCTACACAGGATATTATTAATTATAAAATTATATTCTAAGAATACATCAGTTGGGTCAAATACAACCATAAAGGTTATTTTAATGTTTGTTCAAAGTGTAAAGAATATAGGCAATGCCCTAACTATGCTAAAGCTCAAATACAGTAACATATATTTTTCAAAGTAACTACATCTTATTATGCTTATACAAAGTTAATCTTAGTATCAATTTTTTTCAATAGTAAAACTCTTTAAGATGAATGAGGCTATTGTGAATAACTTCCTGAAAAAATCCTGGTAGTTTTAAATATTTACACCTAAACTAAAAACATACAAGCACTCTTATATACAACACTGAATAGCAGATGGGATCATTTCCTACAATGTGGTAGCAAGGGAAAAAAAAGAACAGATTGTACTATTTCTGTTTGGACAGCAATAAAATGAACAGCAAAGAACTTCTAAGATATACCTGCGAATAAATAATCCAAATTTTTTTTTTCTTAAATCACTTTATGGTGCAAACATTTATAAACTTATAAAGTACATGTATGTATAAATGTCCGGTTGTTTGTATTAAATCTTTAATATAGTTACATAAATATGGGTGACAAGAAGCCCTATCACTATGGAAGATTGTTGTTAATGTTTGGGTATCAGTTTCTAATATGGCTTTGCCTTAATCTGCTCCTGTATTTGGCCCTCTGCAGTGGTCACTGCATCGATGTGGATGCCCAGGCTGCTCCTCTCTGTGTCCCTGACACTTCTTAAAGTGGGTGTAATGCTAACTCCTAAAGCTGGGTGTAATGCTAACTCTGATTTTATTTCTTACCTGGTATAATTCTTGAGAAAATATAATGGGTCTCTCGTTTGTTTTTCCTTTCGTTCACTCTCTCGCTCTCTCTTTTCTCTCTTTTTTCCCCCCTTGTTTTGTTTTCAGTATTTTCCTTAGCTTTTAAAGGCAGAGAAAGCTGTGAGTCCTACCTCAAGCACCCTTTAGAAAACAGGGAACCCCAGGCAGCAAGAGTAAAGGTTAAGTGAGGAAAGGAAATGGAATCTGCAAAAAGAGGAGGATATGGGTTAATGTGCCAGCCGTGGTGGATTCTCAATTGGTTGCTCAGGGCAGCCACAGAGACCACAGCCTATAGGGGAGCCTATAGGGGAGAGGGCTGGACACTATCCGTATCCCTGGCCACGCAGGGGAGTGGATTAATTACCCCTCCTAACCTCTCCAGGGAGTCCCTGGGCTGGGCAATACCCACTCCTACCCCCTTCCCAACACGCCCCCTGCCGGGCAGCAGCAAAAACACTAGGGGAAGTGATCATGCATAGGGGAGACTGGTCACTTAAAAAGGGCCATTGATCTGTTAAGTAAATATATTTAACATAATGGGAGCCAGGTTTCTCACTCACCTAAACAAGATGAAATGAAGAATACCCGTGTGAAACTATGGTTTTCAATATGAAGAGATACAGAAATAAATAGATGCAGATGTCCCTGTAACTCAGGTCACGGAGGGATGCTGGAACACTGCCACTGCAACAGCAATGAGCACACCTGATGCTCAGATCTTTACTTCTAAATTCTATGCCCCTTTTAAAGGAACTTAGGCCTTCTTGGAGAAAGGGCTTATTTCAAGGCTAGGGAAAGGAAAGAACAAGACGAACCTGGGATATCTCGTTATGCCAGAGAGTAGAGAAGTGCTTCAGAATGATGGGGACACATCAGAAGAACAGAGAAACTCACCTGAGAGGGCTCCCACTGTTTGACCTAAGAATTCAGGAATCGAAATAAGTAACAGTAATGGCATATAACCCACTGAGTACAATAGGAAGTCATGAGTCCATATTGACATACACAAAAATAAATTTTAAAATAAATGGAAAGAAGAGAGAGCACTTCCTTAGTAGAATGGCAACTAATAAATACAGAAAGAATGATTAAATTAGAAAAGCCATTTGGCAAATACCATAGTAGTTATTTTAAAAAATTATCTTTAGCATTTAAAGATACGTATATAAAATGACAAAGTTTTAATGAAGAATGATCTGAGCTTTTGTTTCCCAGCACTGTGTAGCTTAAGAAGCATAAAAATTAGGAGTCAGGCTCTGGCTCACAGGCTGTGCCTAATCCTTAGCTACTTCTCTGAATCTTAGTTTCCTCATGGTAAAGGGATATGAACTAGATTCATGGTTCTAAGCTGTTAAATTCAAGATAGTCTTTTTTTTTTTTTCAAATAAAATCTTACATGACACTATAATCTATAAAATTCAGATAAATAGCTTAGGCATAAAATGTCCTGAGGAAAATTTAAGGAATAAGTAAAATGTGTATACTTAATGGAAAATGCTCAGAAATCTGGAGCTTTCAGGCTTCAAAAAACAATGTAGGGTGGGTAAAAATAGTCATAAAAGATTCTGCTATAACTTAATATTGTTGTTAATGTCAACAGTCAAATTTAGTAGTCTTCCCAGAATCTAAAACTCTTAAGGGAAATTTCTGAAAGATGAGTTGATCCAGAAATTAGTTTTTAAAAGATTATCAAGAACTGGAAAGAGTTCATTTGTTTTTATTTACATCAAACATAATTACCAGAGTATTTCACCAGAATATTGCCAGTTATGGGCTGATACTAGAACTTACAAAGCACTAATTAAGGAATATCCAGGCCGGGAAGGAATGTAGTAAGGGTCACCTATATGAACCTTCTCTTCCAGAGGACAGAAACTCAGGTGATTAAACAAACGTTCATCCACCTATACGGTGGAAAACTCAGCATCTCATAAGGTGTAGGATAAATCTGGAACTAAAAAGTTAAATTCTTAACATTTTATCTGAGAAACATTAGCTGTTGTATGGGATGGACCATGTCAAAAAAAAAAAAAAAAAACATAAAGAAAAGAGGGCACCAGCAGGTGAGGATAAAGAAATCTAAATTACAGTGTTAAACAGAAATTTTTCTATTTGGGTATAGGGAAAACTAAGCCATGAATTTAACTTCAAGGATAAAGAAAGAGTTATTCAGGCATCCAGTTAGAAAAAGCAATGTGGAAAAATCAGGCTGTTCTCAGATTTTTCCACAATAAAAAAATCAGAAGACAATGGAACAAAATTTGGAGGGAAAGAAAATGGAACTCAAGAATATGATATTCAGCCAAATTCTTCATGTAGAAAGACAACAAACGGACATTCTCAAACCTCAAAGAATGGAAAAAAAAACCCATGAGCCATTCTTCAAAGTATTTGTAGGTGTGAGACAGTTGTGACAGCAACGGAGGTGTTTCCAGGTGCAGCACCGGCCTCCCGACCCCTGGATGACACCTGGAGACAGTCCACTGGTGTGGCCTCTGATTTGTACTCGCCCAACCTCTCAAGGACTTTGTAAACACCCAAGTCCCTGAATTAAATCCCTTTCCATTTAAAATACCTAGAATGTTTTGTTGACTCCACTGAAACCTTGCTGATACAGCACTTTACTGCATTCATTTTGATTCTTTACAATTGCATGTATCATATTTATTTTTGCAGAAATAATCCAGCGATTTTAGTTCAGGCAAATAAAAAAAAAAATATGGAAGCAAACATGACATGTTCATGGTGTTGAATTCTGGATGGCAGCACATGAAAGGCTACTCCCTTTTACTTTTTAAATTCCTTTTTCCAAAAATACTTCTCTTTTAAAGAAATAAATAGCTCATTTTAGCTGTAGAGTAGAAATAGGATTATAGGGAAGCAAGGCTGGAATCAGGAAAACCACTTAGGATGTTGATGCAATAATCCCAAACTACCCTTGCAACCCACACTATAGCTAGATATTTTTAACCTAATTGTATCTGGTTGAAATGGGAGTCAATAACATTTAAATCTGGATGGTCAGGAGGCCTTTCTATTTCCTTTAGCCATAACAGCAGATGAGTGTCTTGAACCAAAAGTCCAACTACCCCAAGATATTTATAAAAAGGATGACCTAAACCACCATAACATTTCCATTAGTCAGATAAAAGTTCAAGGACAGAGCCAAGGATAGTGAAAAGTTGCTTTCCAATTTCAATTCTGTTTCAAATAAACAATCTTCAAAAACTTGTGTTTGTCATTCCTTGTATGAATGCTAAAATACCTTTTTATTTCTTGAGTAAATGACTTTACTCTTTTAGTACTGCAACATTAAGCCAAGTGCCACCAGGAATAATCAGTAGTAAAGTTCCACACAAGCTTCTAAGGCCTTAATCATAGGTGTTCCCTAATGATGTATTTCTAAGATGAGGTCTGTAACATCCTCTTTTTAAATATTAATAAAGTGGTGATCTAAACTACACCAGAAAAAAATAGTCTGTTATTTTTAGAAGTGTTAAATCCATAATATGCACAGAATACTGAAGCATCTCGTCTCTCTACACACTATCCAGTTTCTCAAGGGCTATGTTACTGAATTTATTAAATGGTCAAGTGGAGGGATTATTACAAATATAAGCAATTTAGAAGCACCAGGAAGAATGTCCCCAGGGAGTGAATAAACATTGTGGAGAAAGAGAAAGTGGTGCATATTTCTACATTGTATAAAGTTAGGGAAGAAAAAACTTTGAGGACTTTTTTTGTTTTTGTTTTTGTTTTTTGTTTTTTGCTTTTTTGTTGTTGTTTTGTTTTTGAGGACTTTTAACAGAATAAAAGTCTTAAGTTACAAACCACCCAAAAGAAAAACCTATGCATACATACGACATATATACAAAAAAAAAAAAATCTGATAACCAACAATTTCTTTGTCAATACTATAGAAACTGGAGTTATATCAACTTATTTTAATTAGCAGGCTTTAGCTGTTTCCCTTGTATGAATTATACGGTCACATCCAAATAGCACATTCTTTTTTTTTTTTAAGGTTTAATTAATTAATTAATTTATTTATTTGACAGAGATTGATCACAAGCAGGCGGAGCAGCAGGCAGAGGGAGAGGGAGAAGCTGACTCCTTGCTCAGCAGGGAGCCTGACGTGGGACTCGATCCCAGGACCGTGAGATCATAACCTGAGCCCAAGGCAGATGCTTAACTGACTGAGCCACCCAGGTGCCCCCTAAGGCATATCCTTTAAACCAATATTCTATTGCTTACATGTTCTTGGAAAAGGGTCATAACTCAGGAAAAACTAATCAAATTCTCAATATTATATGTTAAAATGTTACGGTCACAGAAAATAGAAACAGAGTCACTGTCAGAGAAAGCATGGTTACCCTAAACATGAATAGTAGTAAGATTTCCAGAAAATGAGCAGTAAAAAATGTTATCGTTTTTTCTTACAAAACACTTTACTGATATAAATATTATGTCTTTCCCCTTCCAGCCTTATGTTGGAGGTTGATTTTTCTCTTCTTCCTACAACTGGCCATTGTCCAAAAGGCCAGTGCAGAAAGTTTCCATGACACAGAATAGAAAATAAAGTACTACATTAGCACAGAATACGCATCCACATCTACACATTGAATTCTTTTTACGATATAGTAATAGTCTGTTCGTACTACTATAACAAAATACCATAAACTGAGTGGCTTATAAGCAACAGAAATTTATTTCTCACAGTTCCAGAGGCTGGGAAGTCTAAAATCAAAACATTGGTAGATTCTGTGCCTGGTGAGGGCCAGCTTCCTGGTTCATAAATTGCTATCTTTTCACTGTGTCCTCACAGGACAGGGGCAAGGAGCTCTCTGGAGTCCCCCCCCCCCCTTTTTTTTTTTTGGAGTCCCTTTTATAAAGGCACTAAACCCATTCATGAAGGCTCCACCCTCCCTACCTAAGCACTTCTCAAAGACCCAATCTCCAAATACCATCAATGTGATGGGAATTAAGTTTTAATATATGAATTTGAGGGAGACATTTTCAGTCTATACATTTTCAGTAATTCTTTTATTCTACAGCCCAAAAAAGAATTGAACTCTTTTCTCTCCAACACAGCAGTCTGTTACACAGGCTATTCAATGGCATGAATTTTACTAGCCAAGCCAATTTTTTTAAGTTATGTCTTGGAGGCTAGAGACTTTTTCTTCTTCTTTTTAATCACAGACTAAATTTTGAAAAGTTTATTTATAAAAAAAAAAAAAACCATTTGTACAATATTTACAAACACCATCTGCAATTTCCAGAGAAAGGTTATAAGAGGATTACGTGCAATGATCCAAAATGAAAAGTGGAATCACACCAAACGCGGGCTCGTATTAAAAGGAAAAAGCTATTATTGTGTGAGATTCAAAGCTGACTATTTTATACGTTGTTTAAAATTGTTCAAGAGATTTAGAGCCTTCAAAAAGAAAAATAGGGAGTTTCAATTAGGAGCATAGAAATCCAAGGATGGAAATAGCTAACGTCAGTGGATCTGAGGTGACAATGAGTAAAATGTGGATTGCAGCCCAAAAATAGAAAAGAGTAGAAAGAAGCTGCAGAGATGAGTAGCAGCAAGTGCTCATGTGGCAACCACAATAATCAAATGAAGAGCCAGCACCGCAAGAAGCCTAAGAGAGTCCCCACCTTCCCCCCTCCCTAAATTTCAGTTAATGGCTCTAGCAGCCCATAGATCTCCATAAATAACATGTAAGTCGTCTACACAACAGGCAGAAGCAATGCGAACCAGTTGACAAATGTGTTAAGGGCAAAATTTCAAAGGGACTTTTGAAAGATTTGCAAATTAAGGGAAGAGAATGGGCAGGATTTTATTTCTAGATCAACAATGATGTAGAAAGAGCGAGGGTGGAAGTTTGGCCAAGTACTTACTGCGCTTTTACACTCAGATCTCATGTTCATTGATGTCCTTAGGCCCAAGAGATGCACTTTCATGATCAAGTAAATATTTTAGTTATAAAGTTCTTTCGCTTTAGAACAGTGAGAAACAATGCAGCAGCAAAACCACACAAACCTGCCAGCCTGAAAGTGAATATTCTAAATGTATTGCCAAATTGGAGGGATTGTTACACAAATACCGCTAATAAATTTAATGTCAGCTTAACAAAGTGCAGATGTACAACCTAATGCAGGAAAAAGTTCAGAAGAGACAGACCACAACTTGACGCTCACTTTTTTTTTTAAGATTTTATTTATTTATTCGTGAAAGACACAGAGAGAAAGAGAGAGGGGCCGAGACATAGGCAGAGGGAGAAGCAGGCTCCAGGCAGGGAGCCCAACGTGGGACTCGATCCTGAGACCACGGATCTCGCCCTGAGCCAGGGGCAGGTGCTCAACCGCTGAGCCACCCAGGCGTCCCTCGAAGCTCACTTTTATGTCTTATCTCATGTAATCCTCGTAACAACCTAACGGAGCAATCCACTGCTCTCAATTTTAAAATTAGAAAACCTGGGACAGACACCTGGGTGGCTCAGTGGTTGAGCATCTGCCTTCCATTCAGGGTGTGATGCCAGGGTCCGGGATCGAGTCCCACATCAGGCTCCTTGCAGGAGAGCCTGCTTCTCCCTCTGCCTGTGTCTCTGCCTCTCTCACTCTCTGTATCTCTCCTGAATAAATAAATAAAATCTTTAAGAAAAATAAAAAATAAAATTAGAAAACCAAAGCTTGCCAATGTTAACTAACTCACTATCACACAACTAGTATGTGTTAAGAAGCAGAAGGGTCCACGTGCCTTAAAAACTCAGGCCACGGGGATCCCTGGGTGGCTCAGTGGTTTGGCACCTGCCTTTGGCTCAGGCCGTGATCCTGGAGATCGGGGATCGAGTCCCACATTGGGCTCCCTGCATGGAGCCTGCTTCTCCCTCTGCCTCTCTCTCTGTCTTTCATGAATAAATAAATAAAATCTTAAAAAAAAAAAAAAACTCAGGCCACATCCATTACCACGCATTGCTGCTCTACTGTTCGGTGGGAAACGGAGCAACAGGTACTACTCCTTTCCAGTGTGGCACAGACTTTTCAATATTCAATTTTATTTTTCCAAAACTTGTTCTGTTAAATCAAACCATGCATTTAGTAGAAGGAAGTTTTGAGGTATTATTCAACATTAGAAAGCTACACCAAATAGTGAATAGTTAAAATGTACGTGTGTTTTATTCATCTTTGTAATTCTGGTACATAAATAGTATCCAAATTCAAGGTGTTAGGGGAAGAGTGGACAGATGGGTACTGGGCAGCAGCTTATTCGGAAATGTTATCTGAGTTAGGAGATACACAACGGTGTCCATACACCCAGGTAGGGCAAGGATGTTCCCCTCCCCCTTTCCATAATGTGGATTGTTTTCAAGTGTCATCTTAATAGTTATTTTAATATGTCACGATAAAGAAAGGGTCAACAAATATCTCCTTTGTTTAGTTTCCTCAAACAAGAAAGAGAAGATAAAATCTAGTGCTTTTCACAACTGATTTTTGAGTGAGATACCTGAACTTTAACCATCCTCAGGATACAGTTTTGATAAATGTGGTGACCTTATCAAAGGCCTGTAAGAATAATAGGGTTTAACAACAACAACAAAAAGAATAATAGGGTTTAATCACAACAAACATCAGATTCTGAAGAATCACTTAATATGCCTACGTTACTCTTTAAAAAACACGCTTATTTAACTCAGGAATAATTTCCTAGGTCCAAAACAGAAAAAAGCCAATGAATCAGCACCCTTCAACTGTGCTTGTTTTCTGTGTACCTTAACACCATGATGACCATAATGAAAAGAAAGATCGTTACTTCCAAAACATGTATCAGATCCTAGTAAGAGTATAAACAGAACTTTGTAAATTTTCTGATTAGTCCTTGCTGGTGTAGACAGTCTAACAAAAACATTGTGGTAATTTCTGTGAGAACGCATGAAAAAAAACTCAATGAATTCAGTGGACACACACACACAAATGTGCTTTAAAGCGAGGGTAGCAAACTACGCATAATAACAGAGGGCCAAAAAATAAAAAAATAAAAAAATAACAGAGGGCCAGGAGAAAAAGCCCTTGTGCAGTTCAAGCTTGCTAGGGTGCAGTTCTTCACTGGGGCCTGATTTCCATTACTTAATCTTCAAGACTCAGTTCTATATGGCCTTCTCCAGAAGTCTTCCCATCTGCCCATGAGCACCCTCTATGCCTGCCTCTACTATACCATGCATCCATTACCATATATTTGTATAAAAGGCTGTTTGCCTTTCCATCCCCTACAAGGGGGTTATGTTCTATAATTTTATATTCTCAGCACAGAATGAACCCTTAATAAATAGCAAAGGAAAATGTATTAATTTGCTGCATACCTTGCCATATAAAATACCAAGTGTCTATGGGGCAGGATATTGGTCTAAAATTGAGTTACTCCTGCTACTCAGATATCAAAGAGAAAGCTGAATGCTACTGTAAAACTAAAATATATTTTTAAAAAATTCTCCAAATTAGAACTATTCCCTTATTCATTCAACAAAGACTTTTTAGGTAACAGCTTTGCAAGAGGCAGTGTCCTAGGTGCCAGAGATATAGCAGGGGTAAAAAAACAAATATCCCTCCCCTGGGGTTTTTATTCTACTGTTAGAAGATGGACAATAAAGAAATAAATACACTATACAGGTATTGGATGGTGATCAGTGATGAGGGGAAAAGGAAAGAAGGAAAGAAATTGAAACAAGCCAGGCTGGGGGTGGGGAGTTGCAGTTTTGGAAAGCACTGTCAGGGCAAGTCTCCTGGAAAGGACACCTGAGAGGAGGGAGGGAATCTTATTAAAGATACCTTTTCCTTTTTTAAAAAGTCATTGGTTTATTTTTTTTTTATTTTTTTTTTAAAGTCATTGGTTTAAAACACAGTAAGAGAGGGAGACAAACCATGAGAGAGTCTTAACTATAGGAAACAAACTAAGGGTTGCTGGAGGGAAGGTTGGTGGGGATAGGGTAATTGGGCATTAAGGAGGGCATGTGATGTCATGAACACTGGATGCTATATGCAACTGATGAATTACTGAACTCTACATCTGAAACTAATGATGTACTCCGTTGGCTAATTGAATTTAAATTTAAAAAGCATTGTTCTATACGGTGTTAAAATAAATAAAACTCCAACATTGAGATTTCACAATCCAGTAAATTTAGAAATTATTTTAAAACAGAATTAATGAGTTGCCATTGTCTGATGATAATGAGAGGACCTATGATACATTATTTGCTTTGATATTAGTATAATAACTGACCTCTATCAAGAAGCAGTTCTGTTTCAACCAGTTCTAAATATTCGTATTATCTCATTTAAATCCTCACCACAACTCTATGAGGTAGATACTACTAGTCCCAATTGTCCAGGTAAGTCTGTTTTGAGAGATTAAGTACCTTTCCCAACATCACTTAGTTAAGTCAAATGGGATTTAAGACCAGGCCTTCCTCAAAAAAGAGTCCATGTTCTTAACCACAATGCTCTAATGCCTCAAAGGTAAGAGCAATTGTGTTCTATAAGCATTTCAAGATATCTGCTAATTTGTTAATTCTTCAAATATAAACTTCATATGGAAAGAAATCTCATAACAAAAGTTTTTCTTATAAGTCAGACATTAAGCAACATGAACTCCGAGAAGCAAAGTACAGCCCCTATTTTTAAAGACCACTTGGGAATCTGTTTCATAAACTCAGTGAGTGGTGATCCCAAAAGAGTCATTACGACGGGGAAAAGGAAATAAATGTAACTGATAAAAACAAAAGTAAACCACATCCTTCTGTCTCTAAGAATATCTCCAGTCTCAGAGTTGTTCCTTTTAAATTAAATCAACACAGAAGCAAGAAATGTATTATTAATTGTTGGATCAATTGCAGCAATAATTAATAATTAAACTCAAAGATTAAGAACTAATGTAAAGCGTTAGTGTTCACACACACAATGATATCTATTTGTCGTTTCAAGCTTTTATGATCTTTCTGGGATAAGAGCCATTTTTCTATCACATGAATAGATTATCTCAAAGTCAAATATGCATTTGGTGTAGAGAAAAAATGGATCATCTTAATGAAATGAGTAATTCTGTGTTCTACCATCAAAACTAGTTTTTAAAGTGATTTGAAAACCAAAACATAAACTAGTTTCTCTTCTGACAGAACTAATTTTGGGGTGTACCATTCTGATTTGATGGGTTCCAAAGTGATTGGTTTCAACTCAAATACTGACTCTGCTTTCATGAATAATAAAAAGTATTTAAAAGTCTCTGATAACTCTTTTCTCCTGTGGAATAAAAATAAGAACTAAACAAAATTAAGCTTTTTAAATAGATGTTTTCTTATAGAATCATTTCGTATACTGGATTTCATAGACCATTTTAGTCTTCTTCGAAAAGAAAAACTTAGAAATTAATGTTATTTTTCCTTTGAAATAGTTTAAAATACAGTTGATTATTGTTATTTGCAGTAGTTATGCTCTGTAAAGTCTCTGTGGGAACAAAAAATGAAACCAATAAGCCAAAGCAATCTTGAGAAAGAGTAATAAAGCTGGAGGCATCATGCTCCCTGATTACAAAATATATTACAAAGCAACAGCAAGCAAAACAGTATGCTTTTACTGAAATAAAAACAGACACACAGATCAACAGAACAGAATAGAAGAAAGCCCAGAAGTAAACCCACACATCTATGGTCAATTAATTTACAACAAAGGAGTTAGAAAACCCAATGAGGAAAGGACAGTCTCTTCAATAAATGATGATGGAAAAACATGTGAAAAAATGAAACCAGAGCATTTTCTTACATCGTACATAAAAATCAACTCAAAATGGATTAAGGACTTGAATGTAAGACCTTAAGCCATAAAACTCCTAGAAGAAAACTCCCTGACAATAAAATTCTTGACATCAGTCTTGGTGATGATTTTTGGGGGTCTGACACCAAAAACAAAGGCAACAGAAGCAAAAATAACCAAATGGGACTCCATCAAACTAAAAACTTCTACACAGCAAAGGAAATCATCAACAAAATAAAAAGGCAGAACAATGAAAATGAAAGGAAAAATGAAAAGGAAAATATTTGCAAATCATACATCTGATAAGGGGTTCATATCCAAAATATATAAAGAACTCACACAACTCAATAGCAAAACAAACAAAAAACACATTTTTCCAAATAAGACATACACATGGCCAACAGGTACCTGAAAAGGTACTCAACATCACAAATCATCAGGGAAAATCAAAACCACAATGAGATATTATCTCATATCTCTTGGAACAGCTATCACCAAAAAGACCAGAAATAAATAACATTTTTTTGGCAAAGTTGTGATGGGAATAAAACATGATGCAGTCACTATGTAAAACCGTATGGAGGTTCCTCAAAAAAATAAAAATTGAACTACCATATGATCCAGCAATTTCACTTCTTAGTATTTAATCTGAAGAAAATGAAAACCCTAGCTCAAAAAGATATACACACCCCCATGTCCATGTCAGCATTACTATCCATAGCCAAAACATGAACACAACCTAAGTGTCCATCATGGATGAACAGATAAAGAAGATGTGGTGTATGTACCACATGTAATATTATTCAGCTAGAAAAAAAGAAAGACATCTTGCCATTTGTGATAACCTGGATGGAACTTGAAGGCCTGTGCTAAATGAAATGTCAGACAGAGAAACACAAATACCATATAAGTGGAATCTAAAAAAACAACAAAATCCCAAGCTCATAGATACAGAGAAGAGACAGATGGGTGCGAGAGGCTGGGGTGAGGGGGTGGATTATAAAAGGTGTAAAAGGGGTCAAAAGGTATAAACTTCCAGTTATAAAATAAATAAAGTTACGGGGATATAATGTACAACATGGTGACTGTAGTTAATAATACTACATTGCAGGCAGCCCCAGTGGCCCAGCGGTTTGGTGCCACCTTTGGCCTGGGGTGTGATCCTGGAGACCCGGGATCGAGTCCCACGTCAGGCTCCCTGCATGGAGCCTGCTTCTCCCTCTGCCTGTGTCTCTGCCTCTCTCTCTCTCCCTGTCTGTCATGAATAAATAAATAAAATCTTAAAAATAATAATAATAATACTATATTGCATATTTGAAAGTTGCTAAGAGTAAATCTCAAAAGTCATCACAAGAATAAAATATTTGTAACTATGTCTGGTGATGGATGCCAAACAGACTTATTGTGATCACTCTGCAATACACACAAATACTGAACCATTATGTTATATATTTAAAATTAACATTTTTATGCCACTATACCTCAATAATATTTTTTAAATAAAAAAATTTTAATAGAACAACAAAAAGACACCTCAAAATTCAGGAAGCTAAAAAGTCTCTGTGAACACTGAATTAGTGAATACTGAGCCATAGCCCCTTGGGGAAATGCAGGGCTAAGTTCCTGTGAGCCTTTCCATCAACTGATCAGTAGTTAGCCCTGTTTAATATTTACTGTTGATCCATTCATACTGAACCCACGGCAAAGAGCACTTTAACTCACACTTTAAGGAAGCTTAGCTAACACACCTATCTTTTTTCCTTAAAGCACGTGCAACCTTCCTGATTTTAGGAACTCTAGACAGCATTTCAGCAATAAGCTTGGGGCCAGGTTTAAATAGCAAGATCACCAACAGAAAGCACAAAAATGTGAAAGACACCTCACTAAACAGATCACAAAAAGGTCTGTTGTTTACTATATGGGAAGGCAGACTGTCCCCTGGATCAACCCCAGCTGGTGACATGCCCATGCAGCAACTCAAATTTTCCCCCACTCTATGCATGACCACAAATGACTACAGAAGCATTTCAAATATTGATTTTGGAAAGTTACAAATAAGTTTTAGCGAGTAGGTGAATTAGGAAATATGAACCCATGAATAACGGGGATCCACTATATAGAATATTAAATACAAGCATGCAGTGGTGTTTATTGTGTGAAAAACTACTAAGTCAAGTTGCGCTGGGTTACACAGTAGCATCAGCAAGTTGCACTAAAGATTGCTGAACACGTGAGGGTATGACTTCTAACCTCACAGGTAAGCAAAAGCTGCATTTCATTATCTGTCATTGGATGTATGTCATCACCGGCCTTGGCCACATATTTTGTCTTACAATGTCAAAATACATTTCAATGGTTTCTACATGCAAAAAAATTTCTGGTAGATGTGCTTATACTGTTTTGGGACTGAAAGAACAGAATTTTTCACAGAACTGGTACATTTTATCAAACAAGTTACTATTAATATTCTATCAGGATATTACAATTTACTAAAAACATTTTGTTCAACTAAGTTTTTTTCTAAAGATTTTTATTTATTCATAAGAGACACAGAGAGAGAGAGGCAGAGACACAGGCAGAGGGAGAAGCAGGCTCCATGCAGGGAGCCTGATGTGGGACTCGATCCTGGGACTACAGGATCACACCAAAGGGGCCGAAGGCACTGAGCCACCCAGGAATCCCTCAACTAAGTTTTAGAAATGCTACCAATAATCATGGCTTTTTATTATGAAATATTTTTAAGTTAATATTTAATTTACTACAGAAACAAATTAAAATCCAAAGTCAATCTGAAGGTAAGTTCAGCTTACAAGCCATATTACTCTACTCTATTTACAAATCTGGCAAATTTTAACCATCTGTTTTGGGGGCTACTGGTTTTATTATCAATATTTAACCTTTTGTTTATTATAAAAATTAGCTTATGCAGACTTTCAGCTTCTAATATCTCAGTAACATGGTTATAAGAATCATATCAATAATTACAGAACATACTAGTAGGGATTTTTTTGTTTTTGCTTTTACAGAAATGATAAATTATTAAACTATTAATTATTCTTTTATATAAAGTCAGAAAAATTAATGCATACTCCTAGGTAGGCTATACCATCTATCTTTGATTATTCCTATGGAAATGTTTAATCCACCCCTATAAATAGAAGTATCACACCACCTAATTTTCAAGTGTTTTATTTATACAAACTGAGTGGTATTTGAATTCCTTCAGTGTATAAAAATTTAAAATTTCTCTTTACATTTTTCTGTAATGAGATACATCCAAATTTAAAAACAAATGGGTTTTTCTTATTACAAAAGCAAATGTGTAACGTGTAAAATAGAATTGCAAATAGAAATAAACAATAAAAACCCTCAACAAAGTAGATTTAGAAGGAACATGCCTCAACATAATAAAGGTTATCTATGAAAAATCCACAGCTTGCATCCTTAATGAGGACAAACTGAGAGCTTTTCCCCTATATTGAGGAATAAGACAAGGATGTCCACTCTTGCCACTTTTATTCAACATAGCACTAGAAATCCTAGCCACTGCAATCAGACAACAAAAAGAAATCAAAGGCAACCAAATTGGCAAGAAAGGAGTAAAACTTTCACTATTTGCAGATGACTGATAGTCTATATAGGAAACCTATAAGACTATACACGCGCATACACACACACACACACACACACACACACACACACAAACCCTGCTAGAACTAATAAATGAATTCAGTAAAGTTGCAGGATACAAAATCAACATACAGCAATCTGTTGCATTTCTATACACCAATAATGAAGCAAGAGAAAGAGAAATTAAGAAAACAATCCCATTTACAATACCAAAAATAATAAGACACCTAGGTAATAAACCTAACCAATGAGGTGAAAAATCTATACTCTGAAAACTATAAAATACTGATGAAAGAAATTGAAGATGACATGAAATAATGGAAAGACATTCCATGCTCATGGACTGGAAGAGAAAATATTGATAAAATGTCTACACTACCCAAAGCAATCTACACATGTAATGTAATCCCCATCAAATTACCAAGAGCATTTTTCACAGAACTAGAACAAACAATCCTAAAATTTGTATGGAACCACAAAAGACCCCAAATAGCCAAATCAATCTTGAAAAAGAAAAGCAAAGCTGGAGGCATCGTAATGCTAGACTTAAAGTTATATTACAAAGCTGTAGTCAACAAAACAGTAGGGTACTGGCACTAAAATAGACAACTAGATCAATAGAACAGAATAGAAAACCTAGAAATGAACCCACAATTATATGGTCGATTAATCTTTGACAAAGCAGGAAAGCATATCCAACGAGAAAAAGACAGTCTCTTCAACAAATGGTTTTGGGAAAACTGGATAAGATTATGCAAAAGAATAAAACTGGACCACCTTCTTAGACCACACACATAAATAAATTCAAAATGTTTTAAAGACATAAATGTGGACGGCCCAAGTGGCTCAGCGGTTTAGCGCCGCCTTCAGCCCAGGGCCTGATCCTGGAGACCTGGGATCGAGTCCCACGTCGGGCTCCCTGCTTGGAGCCTGCTTCTCCCTCTGCCTGTGTCTCTGCCTCTCTCTCTTTCTGTATATGTCTATCATTAATAAATAAAATCTTAAAAAAAAAAAAGACCTAAATGTGACACATGAAACCTTAAAAATCTTAGAAGAGAACATAGGAAGTAACTGACCGTAGAAACTTCTAGATATGTCTCCTGAGGTAAGGGAAACAAAAGCAAAAATAAATTGGGACTGCATCAAAATAAAAAGCTTTTGTACAGCAAAGGAAACAATCAACAAAACTAAAAGGCAACCTACGGATTAAGAGAAGAACCTATGGAATGGCAAATGACATATCTAATAAAAGATTAGTATCCAAGATAGATAAAGAACTTGGGCAGCCCGGGTGGCTCAGTGGTTTAGCGCCGCCTTCAGCCCAGGGCACGATCCTGGAGACCCGGGGATCGAGTCCCGCACTGGGTTCCCTGCATGGAGCCTGCTTCTCCCTCTGCCTGTGTGTGTCTCTGCCTCTCTCTCCCTCTCTGTGTCTCTCATGAATAAATAAATAAAATCTTAAAAAAAAAAAAGAACTTATACAGCTCAACACCAAAAAAACAAATAATTCAATTTAAAAATGGGCAGAAGACACGAACAGGCATTTCTGCAAAGAAGACATCCAGATGGCCAATAGACACATGAAAAGATGCTCATCATCACCCATCATCAGGGAAATACAAATCAAAACTACAATGAGATAACACCGCATACCTGTCAGAACGGCTACAATCAACAACACAAGAAGCAACAAGTATTGGCAAGGAAGTGGAAAAAAGGAACCCTCGTGCACTGTTGATAGGAATGCACACTGCTGTGGCTACTGTGGAAAACAGCATGGAGGTTCCTCAAAAAGTTAAAAATAGAAGTGCCTTATGATTCAGCAATCACACTACTATTTACCCAAAGAATACTAATTCAAAGGATATATGTACCCCTATGTTTATAGTGGTATTATTTACAATAGCCAAGATACAAAAGTAGTCCAAGTGCCCATCAATTGATGAATGGATAAAAAAAAAAGATGTGAGATATATATAATGGAATATCATTCAGCCATAAAAAAGAATAAAATTTTGCCATTTTCAGTGATGTGGATGGAGCTAGACAGTATTATGCTAAGCAAAATAAATCAGAGAAAGACAAATACCATATGATTTCACTCAAATGTGGAAGAAACAAAACAGACAAGCGAAGGGAAAAAAATAAGAGAGAGACAAATCAAGAAACAGATTTAATTATAGAGAACAAATTGATGGGTTAAATTGGTGATGGGGATTATGGAGTGCACTTGTTAAGATGAGCACAGGGTATTGTATAGGAAGTGCTGAATTACTATACTGTACACCTGAAACTAATATAACACTATGTTAATTAACTGGAATTTAAAAAAAAAAGAAGAAAGAAAGAAAGAAAGAAAGAAAGAAAGAAAGAAAGAAAGAAAGAAAGAAAGAGCAAATATCCATAATTCCATAATACAGTGAGAAACCACTATGTCTCTGTTATGTCCTTTCCTGGGGCTCAGAGTCTACATGGTATTAAAATCTCCTTTCAAAAAAAAAAATCTCCTTTCTGTGCCCTATATATCACGAGTACCTTCCATGTCAAAATGATGCAAATAATTAATTTGTTCATCTATCTACTCTCTCTTAGTATCTCCTGAGCATCTACTGCCTTCCAGGAACCATGTACCTGATGGATTTTTTGATATAGATATAGCATAATTAATTTAACCAATTTTTTATAATTGGACATTTGTATCATAAACAAAGAATGAGAAATAATCTTTCTGGCTAAACACCGAAGAGGTTTGAGAAATTATTTGCCTGGTCATTTAGTTTACGGTGAGTTTCAATATGTCAGGATTCAACAAGCTTTTACTTTCTATTTTTTTCCTTAGAGTCACATTTTAAAATTCTTTCCAAGCCTGAAACTATGCAATTACTTATCTACATTTATTCTAGTAGTTTTATGATTTGTTTATTATAAATTTGATCTTTAACCTATCTGGAAAATATGCAGTCCATAGTGTGAGGTAAGGGTTGGGCTTCCAAATTTCTTAACTAAATGGTGAGCCAGTTGCCTCAGGAGGAATTATTGAGTAATCCATTTTTCCTCACTTGAAATATTATCATTATTGTAAAGTATATTCTTATATATGTGTTTAATTACATCTGACTGGCTAAGGTCCTCTTGTTATTCTTCCTTTTCAATATGTATTATTTTATGACCTTCCAGGTCATTTTAGTAACTCAACCAAAATTCAAATAGCAAATGTATTTGGTTTTTTTGTTTGTTTGTTTGTTTGTTGTTGTTTTTTTTAGCAAATGTATTTGTAATTGTGTAAAACTTAGAGGTAAACTGTGTAAAACATATGGCATTCATTCGGATTCTTTTTGTACCTCAGCAAAGTTTCATAGTTTTCTTGATGTTTTCATAGCTTTCCTCATATTTTGCATATTTCTTAAACTTTTTTCATTTTTATCTCACTAAAAAAAAATCATGTAATCCTATTTGAGTTTATAGTGAGCCATCCCTATGAATCTTATTTTATAATTGGTTTTAATTATGGTAAAATACACTTCACATAAAACTTAACTATCTTAACCATGTGTGAATGTACAGTTCAGTAGCACAAAGTACATTCCCATGGTTGTACGACTATCACCACCATCCAACCACAGAACTCTTTCATCTTGCAAAACTAAAGCTCTGTACCCATTAAATACTAACTCCCCACTCCCCAACTTCCCCCAGCCTCTGGCAACACCATCCTGCTGTCTTTCTGAAATCTACTGCTCTAGGGGGCTCCTATGTCCTTCTGTAGTTGGTTTATTCCACTTAGCAAAATGTCCTCAAAGTTCCACCATGTCGTAGCATGCGTCAGAGTTCTTTTCCTTTTATGCCTTGAATAACATCCTATTGCATGTGTATGTGTACACCATGTTTTGGTTTTTTATTCATTTGTCAATAGACATTTGAGCTGCTTCTACTTTCTAGCTCTTGTGAATAATGCTGCTATGGACATGAGTGTACAACTGCTTTATAATTGAAATGTTTGGGGACACATCTAATACATGTATTGTATTAAAGTGTACATCAAGTTCCTAGGCCTTATCAGCCTAAAGGCATACATGGGGTCACAGTGATGACAACAATCCATATTTAAGTCCTCCTCCTTCATCTAAATATTTCCTGGGAAATGTCTCGTGTATGTTCACAGTTTGCTTTGACAGGAAAGTCAGCACATGTGACTTCCCTTGTTCATCCCAGCTTCTCAACTACACCCCACACACTGGGGCCCTGAAGGTAAGAATGCCATAGAACGAGTATTTTCCTGTCCCCTTGTTTTATCCACTATCGTGTTTGTTCTGTAACCAAGGAGAATGAAGGAGCTGAACCAACATGTTAGAATGCTCCCTCTTTGAGAAGAAGAGGGGAGGGAATCCTGGTTGGCTCAGTTGGTAGAACGTGTAACTCTTGATCTTGGGGTTTTGAGTTCAAGCCTCATTGAGGGTATAGAGATTACTTAAAAATAAAATATTAAAAAAAAAGATGAAAAAAAAGATGATGATGATGATGAGGGGAAAGACCATGAATGCTTGAATGGTAATAATTTAAAATTGTCGTGATATGTGTGGATGATGATGATAAGGTAGCCATGTTACCCTGGGAAAGTTGAATCTCCTTCAACATTCTTTCCTTCCTACTGTGAAATCTTAGCTAGATCTATGAGAACATCTCCAGCCCCTTACCAACCTACAAAAAGGTTTACAATTACACAGCTCTGACTCTGGCCTGCGAAAGGCTGGATCCACACAGGGATTTTCACTATGCCTGAAGACTTCACTAGCATGTCACTCCCTTGCACCCTTCTAAGAGCATAGGCACCCTTTGGAAAGAGTGCCCTTCACCTCAAGATTCTTGAACACGTAGCTAACATTTACTAGCACTTACTGTGTGCCAAGCACTGAGCTAAGGACTTTATCTCTTCAATCTTCACAAGAACCTTAAGAGAATTTAAACATGAAGAAACTAAAACTTGGAGAGGTTCTTGACCTAACCAATAAGAGAGAGAGCCAGGGCTCATGAGTTACTTAATGCATAGTTAAGGTTTTGTTTGTCTGTTTTTGTTGTTGTTGTTGTTGCTGTTGCTGTTTTTAATTCTAACCCAGATCCGTTTATTTTTTTTGAGGAACTATTTTCATGTTCTAGGTAAAATATTCTTTGTATTTTACTAATGAAGATACCCCAGCTATGCATACATGATTCAGAGATTTTTCCCAGCAAAAACTATTATTAATGTATCTGTAAAGCATATTTAAACTAGTTAAAACTGGGGGCGCCTGGGCAACTCAAGTAAGTGTCTGACTCTTGATTTTGGCTGAGGTCATGATCTCAGAGTTGTGAGATAGAGCCCCTAGTCATGCTCTATGCTGGGAGTGGAGCCTGCCTAAGGTTCTCTCTCTCCCTCCACTTCTGCCCGTCCCCCTCCCACTCTTACAAAAATTTAAATAAAATAATTAGAACTGTATAGTTTTTTTAACTTTCTTTCTTTTTCTTTCTTCTCCTTCTTTGAGTGACTAAAATTTAATTCTTTGCAATGATTTTTCTCTTCTACCCTTCCTTAGCTACTTGGTCCCACAGTCCCTTCCTAATATGTCTCATTCTTTACCCAACATAAATTCTTTACCCAACATAAATTCTCCCCTGTGCCCACCCTCAATCTCCCCACCCACTCTTGCTCTGCCACACTTACTTAACCAAACCACAACTCTGGCTTAACCCAGTTCTCTATCTACTCTGTGCCTATAGCCATGCAGCCGAACGTGGTCCCACAGGCAGGCTGATGATGCTTACCTTAAATGCATGGTCACTTCCAGGCATGCCTGAAATGCCCCCTGATATTCACACTGCATTTCTCTACTCCATTCCCTTTTCTACACTCCAATTCAAGTACTTCAAACCCTTTCCTCTCTCCCAGATAGATCCCGAAGATTCTCTCTCCCATCTTATTCTCAGCTGATGATCTAGCTTCCTATTCCAGGAAGAAAACTGAAACAATCAGAAAAGAACTTCCAAAAGCATCTACTGCATACTCTGGATAAACAATCCTGGTCCCAGGAAAGCCCAGGCCTGCACAAAATCCCAGCCTGCCCCACATATTGGTGAGGGGATCCTCTACTCATCCCTCAGTGATCCATACACACCAAAGACTAACAGACACATTCCCTTGGGACCTAGGAAAAAAATCTTTTCTCCTGACAATAAAATTTTATAAACGATCTTGTTGCTTTGGCTGCCAGGAAGCTTGGGGCCAAATTCACAACTGATCTTTAATAATAGATAGATGATGATAGATAGATAGAAGATAGATAGATAGATAGATAGATAGATAGATAGATAGAACACAGACACCCAATTTTAGAGACTAACCTACTAACATTCTTGGTCTCATAGTCCTATCTATATTTTACCTAAGCTTGATACACCATATTGAATATAAACTACTTCAAATATTTTCAGAAATGTTGGGAAATAATAGTACCTAAAAATACAGCAGGCAGAGAAACAGGGGGGGAAAAAGGAGAATTTCAGGTAGATGGAATATCATGTGAAAACACGTGGAGGTTCCTGCCTGACTTTGGGAATGGACAAGAGTCTGGCATGACCAGCCACAGGATGACAGTGACAGAAAACACGCCCGGAATACCACGGCACTGACTCTGCCTGGTATGTTCCAACACCAGATATCTGCATGGCTCACGTCACTTCATTCAGATCTCTGTTCAAAATCACTTCACCAAAGAGAGTCCTTCCCGGACCTGGTCAACCAAAATACTTTCCACACACACACATACTGCCCCATCATTCCCTTCCCCTTTCTCATCCCACTTCCTTCATTATGCTTATGAACATCTGATACATATTTGTATATATGTGTATTAACTTCTCCTTCAATAGGATGTAAGATCTAGTACACAGGATTTTTTTATGTTAACTTACTATTCCAGCACCTACAACAATACTCAGTAAATACTGGCTAAATGAATAAAAAGGTAGTTTTACTATCAAACTGAGAAAGATCCACTAAGCCATGCTAGGAAATTTAGTCTTTATTCCACCAGTAATGGGCAAAGTCTAAGAGTTCATGCAAAATGTGTTATGATCATACTTTCCTCTCATAAAAAGATAACTCTGGCAGTGTACCAGAGAGGAAATCCATTGCAAACATCGAAATGATAAGTTCTGCAGGTTAAATGAAGTTTGAGTAAGTAGCAATAGAAATAAAAGGAGAGGGATGAATTCACAACAGACACATACAGTGGTCGACAAAGGGACAGTATATCTTCATAGTTTTTTTTTTTTTTCTTCATAGTTTTAAACCAGGCATCAAACTGGTCACTGTCAAGCTGTGTAACCCTGGGCAAGTTACTCATCTAATTATTGGCTTCCCCATTTCTAAAATGAATATAATAGTTGCACCTACGTACTGACCAGTTTTGCTATGAAGATTAAATGAGACAATGTATAGCAAAATAGAACGGAGCATATTTTGTGAGACTATTGACTGAACTCCATGAGGAAGGGGACTGTGTCTGCTTTGTATACTGCATCATCTGCAGGACCTAGCACCCTGCCCAGCCGGAAGAGGCTCCGAATGAGTTAATGAAGATTATTAGCAAGATAAAAAGTCAAAGTTAACTACAAGTCGAATCCTGTATGATATAAAAGTAGTGAAGCAAAATGTGCCCAGTGGGTGGGGAGACTGTGAACCCAACTGTTCAGTTTGAGAATGTCAAGGCTGAGATGGCCAGGGGACCCACTAGAGTCAGCAGTGTAGGCAAAGAAAATATAGGTCCAGGTCTCAGGAAAGAGCATGAGCTAGAGGAAGACTGGTACAGCTGGTAGGGGAAATCTAATCTAATCGATCACATTAACTAAGACAGAGGCAAACAGACTTAGAATAAGAATCCTAGGAGACAAAAACATTTAGCATTAGCCAAAGGAGTCAGGGCTGGAGACAGACAGGCAGTAAAAAGCTAATAAGAAAGATAAGAGAAATTCAAGCCTTGAAAACAGTAGGGAAAGATGTAAGAAAAAGGTCAACAGCGTCAAAATTGGCACAAAATACAAATGAGTGAAAACAAAAGAGACCACCGGATTTTAGCAATTAGATTGTGGTGACCTTTGCAAAAGACATTTTCATGAAGCAGTTGGGGTAAAATCCATATTGCATGGACTGGGGAGTAAATAGGACTTGAGGAGACAGACATCTGTATTTTGACAGATGTAAGGAAAATCATTCCAGGATAAAGTAGATTTGGCCACAAAAGCACTTGGTCAATGATTCCCACCACCATCTCTAAGTGGTCACCCGTTTCCTAGTAAAGTATTTTTTCTTAAGATACTTGTAACATACATTAACCTAGGAACAAGGTTGACCCTAGCTAAAATCATCAAGTCAAGTAAATCTATCTTCATTGCTCTTGCAGTATGAGTTTTCACATGTCCAAAGGGCCCTTCACGGTAGCAAAGAAATTTTTTTTTAAGATTCTTAAAAATTTTATTCATGAGAGACACACAGAGAGAGAAAGAGAGAGAGGCAGCGACACAGGCAGAGGGAGACGCAGGCTCCATGGAGGGAGCCTGATGTGGGACTCGATCCCGGGTCTCCAGGATCACGCTCTGAGTTGAAGGCAGATGCTCAACGGCTGAGCCACTCAGGTGTCCCAGAAATTTTATTTTTAATGACAAAATAATGGTCTATAAAACCATAAGAGTTTTATCAAGTCTTTTTAGAAAAGTCAACAAAGAACTATAATCTATACACGCTACTGATTAAGTTATTTAAGAGATACATGAATAATTGAGTTACCCAGATTTTATACCAATTTTTTAAAATAATTATAAAAATCAAGGACACAGAAGCATATGGTATATTTCTTTATCCTTCATTACTTACCCACCCTATAAGGCAGAAATCACTAAGTCCATTTTGCAAATGAGAAAGCTGGAGTTCACAGAAATGAAGTGTATTCGTCAGAGTATGCTAACTGATATAGCAAACAATGCCCAAATCTCAGAGGTTAACACAATAAAGGTCTATTTCCTTCTTGTGTCACAATCGAATGTGACCGGTGAGGTTTAGGGGCAGAAGCTCCATGAAGTCATTCAGGGATCCAAGTTCCTCCCACTAGATAATGTACATCTAGCTGGCAAGTTAGAGAAGAGACAAAACAGAAAGTCCCATAAAAGGCTTTAGAAGCCAAATGGTAAACATCACTCCCATCCATATTCCCCCGGCCTGAATTCACAACCTCACCTATCTGCAAGGGGGAAATGAAGCCCAACGGTGATCCAGGAAGAACAGGAGAAACAGAAATTGATGAGCACAGCACTCTCTGTCACATTAAGTAACATGACTAAAGTCACCCAATAGTACCCTAAAGAGATGAGATGCAAACCCAACACAACTAACTCCTGAAAGGAACCCTGTTATTCTATGTTGCTGAGTAAGATTCATTTCATTGAACCCACCCCCAACTTTAGCATTTCTCCAAATGACCATGACAACAGCTGGTTATGGTGCATGTGTATTTGTTTCATCTACCATTTATTGTCTATCCTGCAATTCCCCTCTACAAATCAATGGTTTTTAGTCTTTTGAGGAGTATGCACAGATATAAAATCGGGGGAGCCCTCCGAAGCCTATCCCCCCACTATGGAATGCATGAACCCCAGGCTAAGAACCCTTCTTTAATAGTATTACCTTACTATTGACACTGTTAACCTGCTTCCAACTTCCTACCTGCTTCCCCCTGACTCCCACCACCCTTAACTTCAGTCCCACTGGTCCCCCTCCTTATCACAGCTTTTTTATCTCTTGGTCTTCGCACCTGCTGTTCCTGCTGCTTTTCCTTCAGAGGTCCATGGATCATTCCTTCAAGATATTTGCTTTTTCTCTATAGCACCTCTCACCTTCTAACATGCTACGCATTTTACATATTTATGAGTCCGTAAACTGCTCCCTGCATTAAAATGTGAACTCCATGGGCAGCCCCGGTGGCGCAGAGGTTTAGTGCCGCCTGCAGCCTGGGGTGTGATCCTGGGGACCCTGGATCGAGTCCCACGTCAGGCTCCCTGCATGGAACCTGCTTCTCCCTCTGCCTGTGCTCTGCCCCTCTCTGTTTCTATGAACAAATAAAATAAAATCTTTGAAAAAAACAAAAACAAAAACAAAAGTAAAATGTGAACTCCATGAAAGCAGAGGTTTTGTCTATTTAGTTTATTGTTCAATCCCTGGCACCTATGAGGGTGCTTGGAACACCATAAATATCTTTTTGAATGAACTGAGAAGCAACAAAGGAATGAAAAAGAGAAGCACACAGGTAGATGCATAGTACTAGAAGCGTTCTAGTTCCTCCACTGGATTCTTGGGTGCTCATTTTACTATTCTGCTTGACAAACTACAGAGATATGTTCTACATTATGTTATAATTATATATTATGTTCATATAACATATACAACACACATTATATATGTTTATATGTTAGCATACTTAATGAAAATTTGCATTTGTTACATACTAATGATATCTAACATTACATTATTTTAAAGTTATAATTTGTTTTTTAGAAAGAGAGAGAGCAAGGGCGGGGGGGGGGGGGGAAGCTTAAGCAGATTCCACACTCAGCATTGAGCCAAAAGTGGGGCTCCATCTCATGATCCTGAGATTATGATCTGAGCCGAAATCAAGAGTTGGACACTTAACTGACTGAGTCTCCCAGGCACCCCGTTGTAATTCTTAAAATGCTTTATGAGTTCGTACAAATAATCCAGCTCAAAATAGTATGTCTGCTCAGGTATATGCCCTAGCATCCTTTCTCACCTAAATAAAATAGGTAGATAGAGAATATGGCCCCCTAAATGTCCTTTTCATTCCTTAGCGAGTTAAAAATAAATTTTACTCATATTTTTTCTTCAAATATATTTTAATGGGCCACATGGAAAATTACCTTATATAACTCTTTTTAACGCTGTATCATGACCTTTTAAAAATAGCACCTTACCTTATGGAAGTGAAAGTAACAGTTTTCTTTGAAAACCTATTTGAAGAGTTAGCTACCTAAAAGCATGTCTTCTAAATTAGTCCTTCTAAAGATGTTCTTGAAGTGATTCCGTGATTTAGCTAACAGTAATTAAAATGAGTAGAACTATCAGCTGAAATTTTTATTCAGAAATTTGCTCGGCAAACACAGACTCAAACGTGTCACTAAAACACAGGATTCAAATGCAAAAAGACGTTGTAAAATCTATAACATAGGTTAGAGATATACTTACAGACTAAAATTGATAAAGGGCAAGGCAGGAAGGAGGAGGAAGGGGGAGGAAGAGCAGAGATGTAGGGGGGGAAGGGCAAGGGGGTAAGAGAAGTGGGGACTGCCTGCAACCATCTGTGCCTGCACCCTGCGGAGGGGTAAGGCTTCAAAACCCAAGAAGCTTATGGAACTCCTAAAATAAAGGAATTTGGAACCTACCACTGGGTCCACTGTGCCAGGGAATAATGTACGGTAGTTAGAAGTCTTGCTTTTGAGTTCTAGCCTCCCATTTACTCAGCAGATATTAAACTGAGTCTCAGTTTTCTCATTTGTAAAATTTCGGTAATTTCACACAACCCTTAACCAAGAGCATGTTTATTCGGTTTATTCTGTGAATAAAACCACTCTGTAAACAATAAAATGCTAAGTAGAAAGGTATTTGAAAATTCCTGACATAGATGCCCCAAGCCTATACAAAAAGGTTTATTATAGTCCATCACATGCTGGTGGTTTGAAAAAGTCGTGGTACTTAAATGGCACAGTGAGAAGGTTAGAAATTCCAGCTCCACACATGATAAAGTGAATCATATTTCTTTGGTAGAAAACAAGAGCCTAATAGTCTTCCAAATACTCTCATAACAAAGAGCAAGGGGGAGGGAATTATTGCCATATATGTTCAATTGGGAAAAATAAACGACTACTTGCAGTAGAAACAACGTGCACTGAATCCTATATTAAGGCTTTTATCAATAATGGTTATTGACCATGTTAAGCCACTTAACAAAATCAAAAATACAGACGTGCTTCAAGTGACCAACTGTTTTCAGAGGAATATACCCTATAGCCAGCAAAACCACACGAATTTGCCAAGGGAAACTAGTGCACTAACACGTTAGGGCCTTTTTCGAAGGTCTATTCTTAGATCTAAAACAAACTCTCTTTAATTAAAACCTTTGCTTATAAACACATTTCCTGAATAAGTAAAGCCTAACGAATCCAATATGAGTGAAATGCTGTGCCCTGGAAACAGAAAGGAGTCCTGGGTGGCTGACAATGGTCGTGTCATATAACCTTTTGTCACTCCCACCACAACAGCAAACATGCAACCTTAAACTAAGCGAAAGCTTTCTAAATTTAGATACTTTCAAATAAGGCATCTTAAGTTATATGTAAAGGTTTGGTAAATTATTTATTATGTCTCTTATCTTCAATAATGGAATATCATGTTTAATTTGTAATCAAAATGGAAAGAAAGCTGTTATGCCATATATTACTGTACCAAGACTCAGAGTTTCCAGTCTATATTTAGTTCACATTAAAATGGAAGCAAAGACGCAAACCAAGCTAAAAATAAAATGTTCTACAAAGATGAGATTTTTTAAATGGATTGAAATCTAGCTTTATTTGGTCCCCTTAAATGCTGATCGCATCGAGCAGCACCTTAACTCTGGAGTGCTCTGCAAACCTAACTGTACCATTTTCCATCACCTAGAACAGGGGTCGGAAAAGAGTATGGCCCACCAGCCAAGTCTATGGGCCATTTCGTCCCGGCCACCTGATTTTGCACAGCTCATCAGCTAAGAAGGTTTTTACATGTCTATATGGCTTTTTTAAAAAAGAAGATGAAGACTATTTCTTAATACCTGAAAATTCTATGAAATTCGCATTTCAGTGTCTTTAAAGTTTCATCACCCCACTTATTTAAGTATTGTCCGTGGCTGCTTTTACACTATGACAGTAGAGTAGAGTGATTTTGACCCAGACTCTATGGCTCACAAAGTCTAAAACTTTATTACTTAGACCTCTACAGAGAAAGGTCCCCAAGTTCTGCCCTAGATGAAAGTTAATTACTCTTATTCAAAATATCTTCCTTCTCATCACCTAGCAAAATGCTAAAGTTCCTGATTTCACTGAGGGGTGCCTGAGTGGCTCAGTGGTTGAGCCTCTGTCTTCGGCTGAGGTCGTGATCCTGGGGTCCTGGGATCAAGTACCGCATCGGGCTTCCTACAGGAAGCCTGCTTCTCCCTCTGCCTGTGTCTCTGCCTCTCTCTGAGTGGCTCTGATGAATAAATACATAAAAATTTTTAAAAAGCTCCTGATTCCACTCAGAACTGTAGATAAAAGTTTTAAATAATCTTTAAATTTTAAAATAAAATTTTCTAATCTATTCTCTGTTTCCAATGGGCTGCCACCTACAATTTGAAAAATGCTGAGCACGTCTTCCCTAGGCTACTCCAACTACAGTTATGGTGAAAGATAATGTTTTAAATGCACAGTGAAAAATGCAAATCAGTATTTTCAAATACTGTCTCACTGTGAAGGTACAAGAATTTATTTACACATCTTTCAGGTGAAAGTATAGCCAAGGTACTAATTAAAGACTGTGGTGACTATTTTGTTAATGTGCTTAAAGAGACGTCTTAATCCAGATATAACGTTACAAAGTTCTGAATATCTTTCCAGTGGTTAGGTATGTTTTACCTAAATTTAAAGACCCATAAAAAAAAAAACAAGACCCATAAATATTCCAAATTAACTGTAAGAAGACATAGAAATGCCAGATCAATGAGAGCACAAGAAACCTAATTAGGAGATATTTTTGACACATGAAGCTTCAAGACCTTGGCTGAGGTAAGTCATTGTCAGAAATAGTCGCTGAGATGGCTCATTTGTTGATACCATGTGGCTTATGATGGTGGAACAATCTTAGTCTACAAATCTGAGCAAGATTTCTCCAGACATTCCCTATGTTCATTGGCCACAGTCTTCACTGGCCAAAAAAAAAAAAAAAAAACAAAAAACAAAGCTTTGACATTTATGCTCAAAACCAAGTTGGTCTGAGTTTATATCAGTGCTGCTTCAGAATGTCTCGCTCTCAATAAATAGCTGTGAAATTCTCTGCAACAGTAAATGTGAATGTAAAATCAACCTCCTCCTTAAGACAGAACTAAGAATTAGGAATAAGAGCCAAGGGTAAGTAGAGAGGAAGAGGTAGGATGAATCACAGCTCCCATCGGCTTTCCCACATCAGCAACATTTCCACTTTTGTAAGTAAGGGATTTTTTTTCCCCTTGGGGAAACAGAGGCAGATGCAAAATTATCTACTGTGGATAGCTAGATGAGACTACCTGCAATTCTACTTAGCTGATATAGAGAAAGGAAAAAAAGTGAAAAACAGAGAAAAATAATACACTGAAAGGACAAAGAAAAAGGGGAAAAAATGCAAAAGAGAACAAAGAGTATACAAAATGGGGATAGGAGGAGGGTGCTAAAATGTACGTGAGAATTTTATTATTAAGTCACACTAATTTTAAAAACCTGCCAGTCTTATTTTTTAAAAGTCTGTTTTAAAAGATGACTTTAAAAGTCTGTTTAAAAGGGCACCTGGGTGGGTTAGTCAGTTAAGCGTCCGCCTTCAGCTCAGGTCATGATCCCAGGGTCCCGGGATCGACCCCACATCAGGGTCCCTGCTTAGCGGGGAGCCTGCTTCTCTCTCTCTCTCTCTCTCTCTCTCTCTAATAAATGAATAAAATCTTTTAAAAAATATGACTTTAAACGTCATCATATCCACTGCAAAAAACTGAGATTAGTGTTGTCCTAAAATAACCCATTTTCCCTTCCATTGAGAGCCGGGTATTTAAATAATGATACATCATGTTAGACTGAACCATATGAAATTTCCCACATTTGACCACTTTTTTCCAGCTTTATTGAGACATAATTGACAAACTAAATATATATATACTTAAAGTATATAATGCGATAATTTGATAGACATACATATGGTGAAACAATTAGGTAATTAACATATCCAGCACCTCACATAGTTAAATGTGTGTATTAAGAATGCTTAAAAACTAGGGCACATAGTTGGCTCAGTCAGTTGAGTGTCTTGACTGTTGATTTCAGCTCAGGTCACGATCTCAGGGTGGTAGGATCCAGCCTCCTGTTGGACTCTGTGCTCAGAGGGGAGTCTGCTTGAGATTCTCTCTCTCTCCCTCTCTCCCTTGGCCCCTTTCCCTGCTCACTCTCTCTCTCTCTCTCTCTCAAATAAATAAATAAAAGAGAATAGATCTTCTTAAGAATGCAAGAATGCAATCTTAAGCATTCTTAAGATCTATTCTCAGCAAATTTCAAGGATACAATACAGTATTAACTATAGTCACTATGCTGCACCTTAGATCCCCAGAACTTATCCTATAACTGTAAGTTTGTACCCTTTCACCAACACCTCCCCATTTCCCCCAACCTCCCAGCACCTGGCAACCACCATTCTACTCTTGGCCATTTTTGACCTACTGATCTAGCAAATTCATTTAGTTCAACCTAACATAACAGAATACTTTCCCACCATTAAAAAGAACGGGGTAGATGTGCACACGCCATTAGGGAAATGATCATTTTAGAGCTCCAAACAAGACACAGCATGTGTACAGAATGTTCTCATTTGTACTTTTTTAAAGAAACATATGTATGTTCATAGACATTTTCTGGAAGTGTACCAAGAAAAATGTCAACAATTGCCTCTGTGATGGAGACTAGAAGATCTGGAGTGAGAGGGAGATTACTTTCCACTGGATACTCTCCTGTCACAGAATAACCTCTCACACTATTGAATATCATATTATATGCATGCATTACTTATTTCAATTAAGAAAAACCTGGATATTTTCCAAATGCCACAATTAATCTAAGATTATTCAATAATCTAAAACATTAACCAGTATTTACAAAAAAGAACATTTTTAATAAGGTAATTACTTGAGTGGCCTTTTTTTTTTTTTTTTGAGTGGCCTTTTTTTAACCCAAACCTAAACTAAGCAAACAACTTTATGATCATAAGGCTCTTCAAGGAATCTAAAATAAGTACTATGCTTCAATAATAATATCCATATACATGAAACATTCTCTATAAGTATATAATGTATACATTATTCATTTAAGGTATTCATTTAAGAAGTATTTTTGATTTCTTATGATTTATTTATCTAATTTGAGAGAGAGTGTGGAAGCTGGGGGAAGGGGGTCAGGGGGAGGAGTAGCAGGAGACGGAGAGAGAGAGGATCTCAAGCAGACTCCATGCTGTGTGCAGAGCCTGACATGGTTATGACCTGAGCCAAAACTAAGAGTCTACTGTCAACCAACTGAGCCTCCCGTGTACCCCATATATTTTATTTCTATGCACAACTCACTCTGCAGTAGGCCTTCTGTATATCTACATATAAATGCTTTCTAAAGACACGACACAGTATACAAATGCATACGTGAATACATGTGTATATGTGTGTGCGTACGTATACGTATAGCACACATAACATCCCAGGCTGCTAGTCAACCAAGACCAAAGATGGCACTAGCAACCATAACCCTGTCAGATCTAATGGTCCCTTGGTATAGCTACAGTATGTACAAGCAAGAACTGCTTTCTTTCTTTTTTAAGATTTTTATTTATTTATTCATTCATTCATCTGAGGTGAGAGGAAGGGGAAGAGCAGAGGGAGAGGGACAAGCAGACTAGGTGCTGGACAATGCCGGGCTCAATCTCACAACCCTGAGATCACAACCTGAGCTGAAATCAAGAGCCAGAGGCTTAACAGACCAGCCACCCAGGTGCCCCAGAACTGCTTTCTGTCTAAAAAACCACTAGGGGGATCCCTGGGTGGCGCAGCGGTTTGGCGCCTGCCTTTGGCCCAGGGCGCGATCCTGGAGACCCTGGATCGAATCCCACGTTGGGCTCCCGGTGCGTGGAGCCTGCTTCTCCCTCTGCCTGTGTCTCTGCCTCTCTCTCTCTCTCTGTATGACTATCATAAATAAATAATAATTAAAAAAATATTTAAAAATAAAAAATAAAAAATAAAAAACCACTAGGCCTTGGGCTAGTCCTGGCCTCTCCCATCTTGCATATATGTAGAGATGATCAAGCAAGTACAGTCTTTTTCTAAAAGATCTTTTCGCTCAACTCTTACCTGGATCATAATTGAAGGCTGGGAACTAGTATTAAATTTAGCAGTTCTTATTTTATGAATCTCATTACTGCACTAGCTCTCTTCCCTGAGAATCAGTATGCGTGATAAAGAGATATAACTGCTAAAATTTGTAGCATGTATGAACAGTCTGGATTGAGGTGGGGAGGGGCAGGCAGAGAGGTTGAGGCCCACTGGTCTCAGGAGTTCTAGGCCTGGATCTCAGGTGTTCTACATGAAAATACTGATGAACTTATACACATTTGTATGAGCTAGCATAAAATGTAGAATTTCTGAAGTTCAATGCATCTCGGGAAATTTAAGAAATATTTCATTTAATGATCACTAATTCTATTCATGGGGGAAAATGCACTAAATATTTTTATTACAAAGTTAAATGGAAAACCAATAATAAATGTGCTTTTTAAATTTATTCTTAGTCGCAAAAACATGCTTTACCCCAAACCATAGATAAAATAAAATTTAAAGAATTTAAGCTTAGCTATCACCATGAATTCAGGAGACCTACAAATTTTAATTGTACCTCCCCCCCCCCGACCAGATTTATTGTTTAACTTAAGCTCAAATTAAAGTCATCTCTAAATTTTCTCTCAAGCAGTATAAATTTACTAGTTGATTTTGATGTAAGTTTGCATGGAATTTTAGCCACTTCATATGTATCTATAAAATATGCCATCTTTTAAACTTGCCATTAGTAACACAGTTTTGTGAACTTTTTAAAAATTAAGATATCAAATGTTAAAGGCACAGAAAGTCCCTATCTTATTTAGCCTTAATACATTAAACCTCATATCCTTAAGTTATCACAGATTCTATTAGATGAAGAAATATCACTATTAAAATGAGTCACGAGATGTGCAGTTAAAAAAAAAAAATAACCGAAACAATCTTTGACTCTTAGATGACTCTAAGTGCATCTTGCTAACACTGTGTGTGCTTACATGTATTTACTTTAGAAAATAAGGAGGCAGGCCAATAAAAGCATGATTTCATAAACATAAAATAAAAGCTCTACTCTCCTATAGGAGGCCACCGACCTTTAAAAAAAAAATTCTCATTAAAAACAACCACAGAATTAACTTTTGCAAGTTTATTTTTAAAGAGAGCACACAAATCCAGTGACTTCACTGGTTCTCTTCAAATACCTCAGGAAAGGCCCCCAGGGATAACCGACTTCTAAAGTAGCATGATTCTTAAAGTACAATGAAAATCTTGAAATACGAGGAATCCTCCAGTGGTTAAGCATCTGCTTGCTATGTATATGCTCGAGGTCTAATTAAAAACGCTCAACTTTGAGCCCTCGGGGGTCAAAGGCACCTGCTCCATAAACAAGAGTAACACAGCGCGTTCATGTCCATGTAACCCCGAGAAGTTCATCTTCACTAGGACAACCTTGGCGGGTAAGATCTGAACCCTGCACTGGGCGGGAGCCCGCGACTCAGAAGCCCGGCTCGCTGATGGGTCACGCGAAGGGGCGGGGGGGGGGGGGGGAGCATCACTGGGAGCATCACTGACCCTGGGAGCATCACTGACCCTGGGAGCATCACTGACCCTGGGAGCATCACTGACCCAGGCATCGCGCCTGGCCTTTCCAAATGGCAGCGGGAGGCTAGGGGGCTGCCTGCGGTCGCTTCCCCCACCCCACCCACCACCCACCCTCTCAGAGCGGACCTGAGCAGGAGGCAGGTGCGGCCCGCGGGAAGGGCAGGAGGGTGGGGGGCTTCTCGCCCCTGCGGCGGGGCGGCCTGCACTGGGCTCCCCGCGCAAGGCACATCCTCCGCCCAACCGGGGCACGCAGGGAGGCCGAGGACGTAACACAGAGCTTCTGAGTTCCCGGAGTGGGGCCTCTCAAGAGCGCTCCGGCATTTTCCCACGCTCCCGCCGAGCCTCCCCACTGCCCCGCAGCCCACCCCGGCGGCCTCCCGCGCGGGGCGCGGGACCCGGGGATCCCTCGCAGCCGCACGGCGGCCCCGCCCCCTGAACAGGCCCCGCCCCCCGGCCAGGCCAGGCCCCGCCCCCAGCCAGGCCTCGCCCCGGCTCCGCGGCTCCGCTCCTAACCAGGCCCCGCCCCCCGGCTCCGCGGCTCCGCCCCAACCAGGCCTCGCCCCCGCTCCCGCGACCCCGCCCCTAACCAGGCCCCGCCCCCGCTCCGCGGCTCCGCCCCTAACCAGGCCCCGCCCCCGGCCAGGCCCCGCCCCCGCCCCGCGCCCCCGGGCGCCCCGGCCCCTCGCCCCCGCCCCGCACGCTCCCGGCTCGGCCCGCCTCACCTTGGTCCGGATCTGCCCGGAGGTGGACACTTTGCGGATCAGTTTCTGGGGTCCCTCCTGCTCCGCTTCGCTGTCGGACGAATCGTCTGCGGGCCCCGCCGACGCAGCGGCGGGGGTGGCCGCGGCGGCCGCTCCTCCCGCGGCGCCCGGAGGGTGGTGCTGGCCGCCGGCCCCGGCCATCCGCTCCGGCTCCTGCGGGGACACAGCACCGCCCGGGGGGGCGGCGGCGGCGGTCAGGGGGCGCGCTCGGTCGGGGCCGGGCCCGCAGCCCCGCGCCCGGACGCCGCCGCCATGTTCCGCTCCGCCGGCCGCCCCCGGGGAGGGGGTCGCGGGGGCGCCAGACGCGCTCCGGCTGCGGCCGCGCAGCCCCTCGGCGCGGCTCGGGCCCCGGCGGCGGGCGCAGGGGGGCGCACCGGGCGCTCGGGACCCCTGCGCGCGCAGCCTCGGGCCGTCCGCGGGCTCCGCACCCAGAGCACGGCCTGCGCGGGTGGCGGCGGGGCAGGGTCCCGAGGCCGGGCGGGCCGGGGGGTCCCGAACCTCCGCAGCCAAGCCCCGCAGGCCGGGCGGCGGCCGAGCTCCCGCGCAGCTGCAGCTGCAGCGACAGCGGCCCCCGGAGTCGAACGGGGCCCCCGAGCTTCCCGCCGACCTCCTGGGTGCAGCCTGCCCCCCCCCCACGATTCCTCCGGAGCACAGGACGAGCCCCCCACCCCCAGCCCCAGCCCCGCCCGTCCGCGCCCCGCCGCGCATCCCGGGCCGGCCGTACCTCTCGCGCCCCCGCCTCGGGGCCCGGGCCCTCGGCGCCCTCCCGACCGCGGGGCTTAGCCGCCGGCCCACCCCCTCCTCCATCCGGCGCACACGGAAGAGCAGAGCATTTTCCGGGAGGCTCCACTCCGCTCCGAGAACTTTTCGTTCAGAGAGAGCGATCCCTCCGGCTCACAGGAAGCTGGGAAGGGCGTGGAGGGAGCGCGGGAGCCAGGGAGCACAGCGCGGCCCGAGCCCGCAGGGCGCCAGATAAAGGTCCTCAGAACCGAAGCGCCCCGCGAGGCTGCCCGGAGGCAAACAATGCACCGAAGCCGCGTGAACACCAGGGCCCGAGCACGAAAACACGGGAGGTCCTGGGAGAGCCACTCCCTAAGCCGGAGCCCGGCGGGAGGAAATGGGATCAACAGGCTGCAGGAGCGGGCGCCGGGACCTGCAGCCTCGCGGCAGGGGGTGCGCGCTCGGCGCCCAGAACCCTTCCCTGGGTGTGGGAGGCCTTGGGGGAGAAGATGCCGAGATGACAGATCCCTCTTCTTGTCACCCGCAGACAACTCTAAACTTAGCTGTATTTCTAAGTAGGGCAAAAAGTCCCCGCCAGACTCTGCAGAGACTCTTGACAATCCAGCAAAGCACATCATCCCTTCAACGTGCTCACGTCCCTCAAGTATCCACTCCTATTTTGTCAGTTGACATGACCTTTCAGGGTCCTCCAAACCGGCATCCTAGTGGAGTTTTGCTTTCTTTTCTCTTTTCTTTTCTTTTTTTTTTTTTTTCCCCCAGTTGCCATCTTATTTATGGTCAACAATAATTAGGATCGCTAGGTCTCAACTAAGAGTTCTGGGAGGTTGTAGGAAACCGGATTCCAGCCCAACACTGTCTACCCACGTTGCTGATTAAGATGTAAAATGGGCCGGTTTGAATCTTCAGAGACTGCTGCCCTGAAATGCTAAGTGATGGAAGCTACTTCTCCAGCTGAAATACTAAATGATGGAAGCTACTTCTCCAGCTGAAATACTAAATGATGGAAGCTACTTCTCCAGCTTCAGCTGTCTCCTTTAGGGAAGGGAAAAAAGAGACAGAGCCAGGCAAAATAAACTTTTAGAGGCATTATGGTTTTATACATGAGTAATTCTAGATCTACACAGAACGTACTGTTGTGAAGGGAATTCTTTAAGAGGAAAAAAAAAATGATCAAAATAATGGCCTTTAGCCCCAGCTAGCTGTTGGGCCACTGGCGAGTCCAGTGGTTTGTCAAGGCAGACAGGAACACCTAGCCAAGGGCCTTTTGCACGAATAAACCTCGTTCGGACCCCTCCTGTAATGCAACTCCTGAGGCCCCCAGATCATGAGCTAGGGCCAAAGTCAAGATCATGTGGTTACTATTCTAATGTTCTATTCGCTTTACCGCGCCATGTTAACAAAAAGTTAGTTTGTCAGTTATCATGTTTGTATTCACACTTCAGGCTTTCAGGTTTTATATAGTAACATGTTCCAGAATCTAGGCAGAGTGATTAAACTGAAACGCACTGTTGAACACCCATGCCCATTCTGTGATCTGAAGAAGAGGGCTGATTACATTTCCCATTCTGATTGAGACAGATTGCTTAAAGACACCTTAAAAGACCTTCATGTGCAAGAGCTGGCCAATTAATACCTCAGGGTGAAGTTATTTATTACTCCATAAAAACGTAACCTCAGTTGTACTTGCTCTTCAAACACTCCTGTAACAAGTTCTAAAACTTGGTTGTGACTTTGAAAGCATAGCCAGTCTTAGCCTACTCATGCTAAATAAATTATCCCTGCTCTACAGTTTCCCTAGCACATAGAATGCTCAGAGTGAAAATACTGTGTAGGCAAATGAAGGAATGTCACTTCATTTCCCACAAAAGGCAGCTCATGAAAACCCTCTTTTCTTCAATCACCTCTTCCTCAGGAGACTGTTCCAAGTAATCCCTAATGTAAGGTACTTGGTCCATTAGATTCTTCTCGGGTCTTACCCATAAATTAGAAGTTTCTAGAATGAATATCCAATCTGTATATCTGCAATGCACTTCATTTCCCTTAAAAAAAATAGAATAGCAATGTCAAGAGCTCCATATTTTCAATCATTTTAATGTAGCTCAGAATGGCAACCGAAACAGATTTCAAGTATGTGGCATATTACATTAGTTCTTTGATTTACAAGATCCCCTTGACTTTTTCCTTACTTGGTGTCTTTAGATTTTTCAAATGATTTCTTAGATGTGTCTTACATATTTCTTTTATTATTGTTACTTTGAAATCTTTGTTTGGAACGTAACATATCACAAACACACTATTAAAAACTTGGACATAAGCCATGTAGACATTGCATTCGGGATGAAATGGAAATAGAACCTACCACTAAATTAGGTCTCTACTTGATAGGGTTTTCTGCCCCCATTTAAAGAAACAAAAATTATTACACTGAAGATGATAATAAATCAGAGCCTATTCTCATTCTGATACCAACTTTGAATATTAGGCATATTCTTACTGATAGATACTTTATATTCTTACTGATCATTACTTACAACAAAAGAGATTTAATATCCATTTGCAACTTTTAAGTCCCAGGGGTTCTACGCTTTTATGTTAAACACTAAGTCACAAACATGTAGAACTCTACACTTTCATACTGAAGAACCCATGTTGGACTTTCAAACAGTAACATTCTAGGACTCATAGTCATAATATACTATGTTGTATATTTGGAATTCAACCTTCAAAACTTCATTAAAAATCTCCTTGGTTGTTACCTGAATGAAAAAAGATTTTAGATTCATCATGATAGCAACTGCATGGACATATGGTCATCCCTACACCTAAGGCAAAAACCCTTAATCATCTAGACCTAATGCGTAAATATGCTTATAACTTCTCATTTATATTTTGGCCCTTTTTCCTTTGAAACTCTTCCCTTTCTAATTTTTCATTAGTTTTCCTAATTTCATCAGAGCCTGGGAATAAAAAAACCCCACAAATTTTAGTAAATAAAATGTATCCTAGTATCACTGCCTAAGGTCTACTTTGTAAATACTACCACAATTTTTGAGTTTTGGCTGGAATTCAAGCTACCCATCTCCCCACCCCCACCCCAGGATATCATCTATGAGTAAGGATTGTCTGGCTAAATGTCTTCCCACCCGCCTATTCCCACCACCAAAATATTTTCATATTGATTAGAAATGTAGGGAATGCCTCTATTTCCACTGATTTGGTTACATTCCCAAGCTAGCATTAAAGAAAATACACAGAAACCTGAATGCTAACATTTATCTTCTTTTAGGCCTAATGCTCTAGCTGGAGTAATGATAAGGCTGTTTATTTAAATACCCTCGCTTAACTAAATAACTTCATTTTATCTCCAAATACAAAGAATGTCATGAAGTCCAGTAGCTGACTCTCAGCTGCAGACACGGGTACACTGAGAGCCAGACTATTATTACTTACTATTATTCAGCATCAATTCCTGAGATTATGTTAACTCTTTGGTCTCAAGAGTTCCACGTAGAATCATATCATCATGTTTTTAGGTTTCATCAAAAAAGAACAAGGAGAGTAAATCCTTACAGGTATGCTGTTATACACAGGGAATAATCCAGGGTCTGTGCAATGTGAATACTTCCTATTCAATATTGAATATTCTTATTATAAAAATAAATGGGTATACTTTTATGGTAAAGTATTAAAGTTGCCAATATTTGAAATCAAACAGATTTTTCAAGAACTGCAAAATGGACTCCTCATCAAAGCAGATGTTGCCCATCCTTTCCTTAGCCCAAAGTCTTTGAGGGTACACAGATAAGGCTTCAGAAATTCTGATTCACTTGAAATTTTAGTATTATTTTTATATGCATGTTGCATAGATATATTATGGAGAGAGACTCTATGGCTTTGGTTAGATCCTTAAAGAGATCATTGACCAAAGATAAGTTCAAGAAGCCAAGATTTCGATGAATTTTGTGTCCTTTCAAAGCATATTTAGACTAAGCTGATATTTCCTCCATTAGAGCCAAAGGTCTGAAATTATTAACATTCAAGTATTCTTTTTTTCCCTTAATTTATCCTCCCTGTCTCTTGTATACGCCACTTCTCAGTCATTTGGAAAACATTTTCTTAAGGAACTTAAATGAGAACTCTTAGACTTTGTGGTCATACATGTAATGACCACAGGTTTTCAAATAAAATCACTTTGCCAAAGTATCACTTTGTGCCGCACATGTGAGATCCCTGAAGTTTTGTGGGGTTTTTTTTATACCATCTGAATGTCAACTCCTAACATGTATGAAACAAGACATTCTGTTACGAATGTAGGCTCCGTGAGGATTTAAAGATTTGTGTCTGTATTAACTGCTATATCCATTAGTTCTGGAACACAGTAGGTGCCGGATAAAACATCCGTTGGGTAAGTAAACAGGCCTTCAGTGTTTAAAGAAAATAAATCCAATTTTCTAAGGAGAGTTCTGCAGTCTGGATAAAGTGTCACAGTTCATTCACACATTCCTATTAGGACGCCAGGTTTAAAGGTAAATAAATGACCATTTTCGGTTTTGTCACTTGAAGTAAAGCAACAGGAAAGTTTTCCTCTATTTTCCTAGGCACGCGGTAGCTCTGCCATCGGCACCCTAAAGGTGAAATACACCTCACAGGGGATTTCTCACCGTGATCGGTGTTGGCTTAGGGCATCCAGGTTCAAAAGGGATCTCATACAGGAAAAGTTTAAAAGTAAAAAAAAGCAGCAAAAGCAGGTCACTGAATGTAGTTCCCAATGATCTCTGATTTAAACTTCAAAACCGACTGTAGTTTTGGTTTCAAGAATAATCTACTCCCCAGTGATAACCACAATAGAAGAAATGTGAGCAGATGGGCAACCTAACAACATGTTCAAATTGACAAAAGCAAAGACAGCTGCAGATACAGATGGATCAGAGTCCAAGGACGCCTCTGAAAGGTCGGGAAGCGGGAGGCAGAGAAGTGTATTTGGGCAAAGGAGCGGAGAGGGGACTTACTAGAAAAGAAGAAGGAGGACCGAGCCTGCCACCTGACCTAGAGGCTCTCAGCAGGCAGGGGGCCAGCCTGAGCAGCCACGCCGCGTCCCTGGGAAAAAGAGCATCCCCACGCGCTGCACAGAAGCCGGGGCCAGGCCAGACACTGCAGACGAGGGCTTCCAGGCAGGTTCAAGAATTTCAAGCAAGACGGAGTAGCAGACATCGAGGCAGGGCGTGCAGAAGCCAAAACGCGGTGCCAGGGAAGCAGGCAGCCCACACAGGATTACAGAGCTCTGGGCGAGACGGGGATTCCGGGTGGAATCCCTGGAGGGATGTGAGATGGTTCTGACTGTCTGAGTTGGAAGAAAGAAGGAAGTTGGAGGAGTTGGAGGGAACGGATCCAAAGCCCCCCGGCCTCCTCCTCCTCCATCCTCGCACACACGCGCGCGCGCGCGCAAGTCGCCCCAGCTCCGGGCGGCCCGTGCAGGGAGCCGCGCGGAGCCTCCCGCTTCTCCCCGGGCCGGAGCCGGGAGCCGGGAGCCGGGAGCCGGGAGCCGGGGCGCGCAGGGCCGCCCGCCGGCGGGAGGCGTGGCCCCACTGCTCCCCGCGAACCTGCGCGCCCAGGTGCGGCCCGGGGCGGGGCGGCCCCCTCCGAGCCCGCACGCCGACCCCGCGGCCGGGGCTCTCCTCTCCCTCCACCCCGCCCCACCCCCACCCCCACCCACCAGCAATCCCGAAGTTGGCGAGTCCCTGCAGCGCAGCGGACGGCGCCCCGGGGGCCGCGGGGTGCGCTCCGCCGGGGCCCCGGGGGCGAGCCCGGCCGCCGGACAAAGGCGCTGCGGGCGGCGCGCGAGGAGGAGCCCGGGCGGCGGAGGAAGCGCTGCCCCGGCTGGGAAGCAGCTGCGGACCTCATCCCGGGCCATTTCCTGAGCGGAACCCGCCGGGCGGGGAGGCCGAGGAGAGGTGGGAGGGCGCGGGCGCGGGCGCGGGCGCGGGCGCGGTACCCACCGGTTCCTCCCAGGCCGGGCTGCGGGCGCGGGGCGCGGGGCGCACGTGCTGCGGCTCCATCGCGCCGCCCGCGCCCGCCCGTGTGCGGGGACCCGGAGCCGCCGCCGCCGCCGCCGCCGCCGCCGCTGGATGCGCGTCCCTCGCCGCGGAGCTCTCGGCGCCGCCGCCCGGCTCCTGCCCGGGGCCACCGACCGGCCCTCCCGCCGCCTCCGGCTTCCGCCGCGCCGCGCTCTCCCGCCCCCGCGCCGGGCCCTTCCTCCTCCTCCTCCTCCTCCTCCTCCCCCGCCTCCCCCTCCTCCTCCTCCCGGTCCAGCTCCGAGCGCTCCGCTCCCCGCCGCCGCCGCCTCCCACGGCCGCAGAATCCGCCCCTCGCTCCTTCCTCCGCCCCCGGCTCCCTCCCCTTTTCCTCCCCGCGCCCGCCCCTCCCCCTCCCCGCCCCCGCCCCCGCCCCCCCCGCCGCCCCCTCCTCCCCGCGGGCGGCCCGGGACGCACGTGACCCCCCCGTCAGGCCTTATAAGGCGCGGAACCGAAAGCGGCCGCCGGGCGGTCGCGGGCACCGGGCGGGCTGGGGCGCTCCGGGGGGCGGCGGCGCGGGGGGCGGGGCGGGGGTCCCTCTCCCCGGATGCCCCCCTCCGCCGGGCGCCCTGGACGGTCCCCGACTTGGGGGGCGCAGGGGGGGGCGGGGGGGTCCCGGGAGACGCGTCGGGACCTCTCACCCCGGCTGCCTCCCCCTCCCCCCGCTCCCTGCGGGCGCCTCCTCTCCACCGGGCGCCCTGGACGGTCCCCGACTTGGGGGGCGCAGGGGTGAGAAGGGGAGGGGGTCCCGGGAGACGCCTGCGGGCGCCCCTGTCCCCGGCTGCCCCCCCTTCCCTGCTCCCCTCCGCCGGGCGCCCTGGACGGTCCCCGACTTGGAGGGCGCAGGGGGGAGGCGGGGAGGGAGTCCCAGGAGACGCCTCGGGGCGCCCCTCTCCCCGGCTGCCCCTCCCCTCCGCCGGGCGCCCTGGACGGTCCCTGACTTGGGGGGCGCAGGGGGGAGGCGGGGAGGGAGTCCCAGGAGACGCCTCGGGGCGCCCCTCTCCCTGGCTGCCCCCGCCTCCGCCGGGCGCCCTGGACGGTCCCCGACTTGGGGGCCGCAGGGGTGAGGCGGAGAGGAGGTCCCGGGAGACGCCTGCGGGCGCCCCTGTCCCCGGCTGCCCCCCCCTCCGTCCGCCGGGCGCCCTGGATGGTCCCCGACTTGGAGGGCGCAGGGGTGAGGCGGGCGGCCGGGGTGGGGGGGGGGGCTGCGCCGGCGGCCGCGTCTTTGCGGTGCTGGGGCAGTGCGGGCGGCTTGGCTGTCGGGAGGCCCCCGGGCTTCCTCGATCCCCGCTGCCACTAAGGGATCCGACCCGCCCTCCACTTGCAGCCGCGCTCGCGGGGGCGCTCAGCGCAGGGCAGGTCGCCGGCGGCCCGCGGAGAACAGCGTGACCGTGACCGACGCCCTGGCCGAGCATCCCTCCGGCGTGGACCGCGGCTTCCCCAGCTCCAAGCCAAGAAGGGCTTTTCACGGCTTAGTCCCTCCCCTGGACCCGAGGCCCCTTCCACCGCGTCTTCCCGCGGCTCTTCACCACGTCAAGCACATGCACACGTTTTTTTTTTTTTTTTTTTTTTTTTTTTTTTAAAAACTGAAAAATCAAAAACGTTGACTTGATCCAGAGCGCCTGTTCTCATTATTCCCACTTGTATTAATTTCTTCATCCACTACCCCTTCTTGCCCGCAGGCGGACATCCAACCGAGGTGCCCCTAACGAAGGCCATTGGTGGCTTTAAAAATGCCCTGAACAATTAGATTGTTGTTGTTATTGTTTTTCAGTTCTCTTTTTACTTAATCTACCTGCAGCGTTTGGCATTGGGGACTAGACTTTTGTCCTTGAAACTATCCCTTCCATGGGCCCCTTTGACACCTGGGTCTCCGGAGTTCTCCAACCTTTTCTTGGTCAGCCCTCTCAGGTGTGGGAGTTCCTAAATAACCTGCCCTTGCTCTGTTTCCAATGCTGCCTGGTCTGCCCACACCCACCCACCACTTCAGCTACCAACCACCTGCTGATAACTGGTAAACCCCAGATCTCCAGTTCTGTAGAGCCAACTTGTTCCCAGAAATCTCTACCCAGATGTCCCATGGGCCTTAAATTCAGCTGGACTGAAACAGAAGTTAATTTTCCTGCCAGCTGGCTTTTCTCTCTTGTCTCATGCTCTCGGGAAAAGTCTCCGTGAATCCATCTAGTCACTCAAAGGAGAAATCCGAAAATTGTCCCTGGTTCCTCCTGTCTCCCCTTTGCCCTCTCCACACCTGAGACATTCCTGTCTATCACCTTCTCTCTGTTTCACTGTTCTTGCCTGATTTCAGGTCCCTTGTTTCAAATCCCAGAAGCACTGCATTTCTTTCCTTGGTAGTGTCACCGCCTCCGAGCCGGTGGGACCTCCATCTCTCACGTTGTGGCCAAAGTCAGCCTTCTAAAAAACAGCATCGAGTAAGTCAATCCCGGAATAAGCCCTCCCAACAGCTCCCCATTACCTGTAGGATGAAGTCCCAGTCCCAGTATCTTGGCCAGTATCTGTCTCCCCAGGCTCATCAACCAGCTCTTGAGTTCCTCCCCTGCAGTTCCCTGTAAGGCCACTTAATTTTATGCTGTGCTCTCTCATGGGATGCCCTTCCTCTTACTCAGCCTGTCCAAACATCTCATCTTTCAGGACTGAACCTAAGAGTTCCTTCGTTATGAAATCTTTTGACCCTCCTGCAGGTTCCAACTGGCCACTCACTCTAGAGAAAATGCACACCCCACCCCCCCCCACCCGGTCACAACGCCTTGGAAGACTATGTTAAACTCATTTTTTAGTAACATCCCTGCTGGCAAGTATCGTGACTGACTTATCCCCATCTTCCTAGTTCTCAGTACAGTTTCTGGTGTATCATAGGCGCTCAGTGAAGGTTGAATGAACAAATTTTGTGATAGAATTTGAGTGACCATATTTTTATGGCTGGAGAAAACCAGTTTCCCAGGTATTATCTCATTTAATGCTCACAACTCTGCAAATAAAATATTATCATCTTTTACAGTGATGGAAGTTGAAAACAGAAAAGAATAAAGCCATCGGCCCAAGGTGCCTAAAGCCAGGACTATAATCCAGTCGCCTAGGTAAATTCACTACACGTTTTTATCCGTCCATTGTTTTTTCACTTTAAACTCTGTTTTGCATGCTGCCATAGCTTTCTTTTTTGTTAGTGGTTGCCTGGTATATATCTTTTCATCTCTTTATTTTCAACCATTCTGAGTCATTATGTGTTAAGTGTGTCTTGTAAACAACAGTTGAAGTTCGGTAGTGTTAACTCATTCTGAGAGTCTGCCTTTTAGTAGTCCTATTTTAATCAGTTTTCATTTATCTTTATATCAAATAGGGTAAAAAGTTATTGTAAGAAAGAGATTCTTCTCTGGCCTCTCCCAAACACAATGTGTATTTCTCTCTCCTGAAACAGTCTCAGGATAAGTGGTCCTGGATGTTAGGGTTGTTAGGGTGGCTCCTTTGCTCCATATCGCTATTCCATCCCCTAGGGCATTGCCTTTATCTGGCGGTTTGGGGGGGAAGCTGGTGAGGGGAGTTCTAGCTCAAGAAAGGAAGAAGAGAGTGTAAGGGAGCACAAGCCTAACTCCTTCAGGCCTAGATCCAGAAGTGACACACTTCGCATGTGCTCATATCACATTGGCCAGAACTTAGTTGCATGGTCATAGCCAGCATCCAAGAGGCAGGAAAATCAAGCCATGAGCTGGGCAGCCATGATCCACCCCCAACTCTATTATTATGGAGGAGAGAAAACAGATTTTGGTGAAAACTAGCATTTTTTGTCACACCAGGAATACCATCTTTGGATTTATTACCACCTTCTCATTTCACATTTACCTAACTTTCTTTTTCATTCCTTTCTTGCCTTCTATTCCATTAACTGATTTTTTTCTTTCATTTACTCCCTCTTTCTAAACCCTCCTACTCTTTTGGAATTTAAGCCTTTTATTTCAATTCTCAGCAGTTACCTCTTAAGATATTTACATTTATACTGAACATCCAAGATTCATTCCATCAATATCTTCAACCCCTTCTTTTAAAGATAATCCTAAATAAACAAAAATAAATGAAACACTTTAGCTCGCGATTCCTTTCCTTTAAACTATGTACTGCTATCTAGTATTTTCTAATTCCCCATTTATTTTTTAGTTCTTCACTAAATTAGTCATCACCGTGACTACTTTTATAATTATTTAATTATTTTTTCCTAACATATTCTATCAGCATTTGCTTTTTGTATCCCATTCTTTCCTTCTGGTGCTCAATTTATGTCTTGGTGAAGTATGTTCTTCAATATTTTTCTTCACTGTATCTGTGAGTAAAATTCTCTGTTTTGTCTGTCACTCTTATTTTATTTTCTCTCACATTCTTGATTCATAATTTCGTCAGCTAAGGAACTCTTTAAGCTGACAACTACTGAGGCCAACACCTCGATGTTACTGTTTCATTACCTTCTGGCATCTGCTGTTTAGTGGTAGAAGTCTGGCCAGTCTCATTGTTATCCTTTATAGATTTTGTTTCATTGTAGTAACTTAATATTTTCTCTTTTTTTCCCCCAGTTGATGTTTACATTAGTGATGTGTGTCCAGGTGGGTGTTATTGCTTAGATCCCTTGTTCTGGACTCGATATGCATCTTTAGCCTGAAGACTCAGGTCCTTCTTCGGTTTTGGAGAATTTCAGCCCTTCAGTATTTCAAATATTCCTTCCCCCCATTCTGACCCCAGGCATTTTTTCCACTTTTTCTCTATTTTATCTTTTTTGGAACTCCAGTTAGATAAGAGTTTGAGTTTCTCTTTTTCTCATGTCTTAATTTTTCTTCCATATTTCTGCTCTTTTTCTCATGCAGCTCATGGTTAATTTTCTCAGATCCTTTCGATGGTCTCTAACAGATTCTCTCTGCCACTATATGATATACTCTTTAATATGGACATTGAATTTTACATTTATTTACATTTCTAAAATGTTCGTTTCTTTTCTTTTCAAATTTGCCTGTCCTGTTTTTTTTTTTTATAGGATCTTACTTTTGTCCTAGAGTCTCTTCTTTCCCTTATCCCATTAAACATTTTAAACACATTTATTTAAAAATCCTTCAGGTTGCTCTAATATAGCACGCTTACCATGACGAGCACTGAGTAACGTGTAGAATTATTGAATCACTGTATTGTACACCCGAAACTAATATAACACTGTACGTTAACCATGCTGGAATTAAAATTGAAAACTTAAGTTAAAAATTGTTCTAATATCTATAGTTAACAGAGTGTAAATTCTCCCATTTGTTGCACTTGCTGAATCACAATTGTGCTACCTTGCTTCCTTGAGTGCTTTATAATGTTTTACTGTGAGCTTCTCTTCATGGGACTTGTTTTCCATGATGGTTATGCATAGTCTGTTAATATTACATTTGACTCAGGGACCTCCGGGTTTTCCTGGCTCACTCACATGTCTGGGAGTGGATGCTGGAAGACTCAAACACGTGAAGGCTGGCACAGTCCAGGGCTCCCTAGGTCTCTCTCTGTTTCTGAGAGGCTTCTTCGAGACTCTTCTTAGTATGACAGCTTCCAGATACCTGGATTGACTCCTTATATATGTAGGCTCAGGGCTCCTAAGGTGTATGTCAAGAAAAAGCAAGCCAGATGGATGCTGTATTCTTTCATGAACTCAGTTCAGAAATCATATAGCATCACTTTCACCACATGAATTGAATGGAGTTATCACGAAACCCTGCCCAGTTTCGAGGGTATGGAACATATGGACCTCAGAGTTGTCAGTGGGAGGAGTATCAGAAACATTTTAAGAGGAACGTTTAGGAATGAGATATATATACTTGTGCAGTCCTCTTTGGAACATGCAATCTACCACAGTGGTGTATCTCAGTGTCGTGTTTCTGAGCCATCAGAGGTTCATTCTTAAATTAGATGATATTCTTAGAGGGCTATTCCTTCTCTCTGACTCAGCACCTGGAGACTGTGAGTTATCATCTATGAAGAATCCAGCCAATTAAAATGCAGGCCTAGAGTCCTCTTCACATTGAAGAAGCACAGAGCTGCAGCATCCCACTGCCCCAGCCACATCTTTTACGGAGCATATTGGAGTCTGACAAAACCTCCCATAGAAACCATCTGAGAAACACTCCCTACGTGAGGTTTGTACTTGAAGCAAGTTTACAAACAGATTGCATCTTAGTAACCATGTACCTACCTGAAGCAGAAAATAGAAATCACCTTGTTCCACTTTATAGAAGTAATGTGGGGCACACAAAAAGAAGCGCTATAGCAAACCCAACTCTGTAGATCACGTTGGCTGTTATCCCTGCTGCTTCCATAAAGAGACCCTTCATGGTTTTCCATGTAGCAGGGTGCTGGGGGTGTTTTCTAGTTATTACAGACAACTCCTTAGCTATACAAATTCTACAGATGATTTTCTCTCCCTCTTCTGCCCTTATCCCTCATAATTTCAAGAGAAAAACACTTAAAAAACAATTAATCATTTGTTGACCGTGAATATAAAGATGTCAAAAATACCATTAAGTGAAAAGGCAGGTTTTAAAACACAACATATGAAAAAATATAAATATTATGTAACTATGTAACAAGAAGTTTGGCAGGATATACCTTGAAGTGGTTAGTGATTATTGGTGGGCAGTTGGATTCCATAATCTCATGTATTTGTCCTTTATTTTGTTAGACGTCTGGTAGGATTATGCCTATTCTTTGATTTTCTTGTTTTCCCACAGTAAGTATTTATTGCTTTTGAGAGAAAATTTTAATGATTGATCATAATTAAATTAACAAAAGCCAACATATTTAGGGAAATAGAAATCCTTAAATGCATTGAGATATATAGGGACTGAGAAATAAGGCAGAGAAGAATGAAAATCTGGCCTAGGGCTATGTCTTCTAGGCCAGATAGGGTGAAGAATTGGGTCTAGAGTTCAAATAAAACGTGACAGATTTCATTGTGATCTAAACTCACAAACTGTGGGGTTCCCACTAAGTGAGCAGACCTGAGGATTGGGGCTTTTCTGATCCCTGAGAATACATGCAGTGGACTTCATCTGGGTGGTGGCAGGTGCCCAGCCGCTTTGGATTCAAAGTCAGAGTTCTAGATTCCAGGAAGAAAGCTGTCAAAAGAACCAAGTGGCAGGAATCAAGACAAAGCAAAATGCTGGGAACTGAGACAAGGGTACATGAAGAAAGCCCCAACCAGGTAGCCCAGCACCCAGTGCAGTGGTCCTCAGGAAAATGGATCAGGGGCCAACAGGCTAGAGGAGGCAATGGGAGCCAGTGGCCAGTGGTGGCCTTCAATACTGGGGAGTAGGGCCAGTGAATTTGAACAGAACTACCCCAGATTAAGGGACAAATGTTTTTACAGTGGTTTTCTCAGAGTGAGTTTAGAGTATTTTCTTTTGGAAAACCATGCAAGGAAGAGATGAAGGCAAGAAAAGTGGAGTTTGGCACCTAGTCGTTGAGGAATGCTAACATTGAGTGAAAACCACATCGGATTTGCTATTAAAGAGAACTGTATTCAAACTCCTGCTCTTCTATGTATTAACCTGGAGACCTTGGGCAAGTTGTTTCCTTCCCTGTAAAATGAGCATAACAATACCAGTTTCTCAGTACTGCGTGACTGGCAAGTGAAATACTGTACTAAAAATAGCTGGCATCATATAGGTATTTTTGTTGTTGTTGTTGTTGATGTAGGTGTTTTCTACAAACATAAAAGTTCTGAAAAGGAAAAGAAATGAAGGGACTATTACTTTTATGTCCCACAAATTAGATGAGGCACATCACCCCTCATTCCCTGTCATATAGTCTTTGAAACTAGCAGCTGCTGGATTTAGAAAACCATGCATTTGAGGAAAAAAAAAGAGAGAGAGAGAGAGAAAACCATGCATTTAAATACATACATACGTACATACCATCCATTTTTCAAAAACTTCAACACAACAGGTTTTTAAAACTCCCTTTTAGATCAGAGACACTTTGGTTTTAGTCATCACAACAGCCATATGAGAAAATTATTATTATCCTCATTTTACAGATGAGGAGACTGAGGTTCGGGGATTTGCCTGGAGTCACAGAACTTGTTGGGGATGGAGAGAGAGCCAGCATGTGGCGTTCTCACCCCATGAGCGTCCCATCCAAGAGGTGGAAGAAAAATCAGGAAAATGGACAACATACAGATCCAGACTTTTGTTGAGGGGAAGTTAGAGTCGTTTCACAGCATAGGGAAGCAAACATGTGTTTAGACGAGTGGGAAGAAACCAGTGGAGGGGGAAATGATGGAAGGCCAAAGAGATAGAGGCTAATTCGTGGGGAAAGCTCTGATGTACACGTTGAAGAAGGAGGCTCACACAACTTTGTTTCTTCAGAGCCAAGAATAAAGGAGTCAAGGAAGAAAAACACACCATAAATGTTAACTGTCATTATGACCCGACTGGCATCTAGGTCTAAGGTGTGTTTTCCTTCTTGTTACCCCAGGATATGGTAACTACCCTCAATCAGAAGGTCTTAGACTGACTGGTCCATTCTTGGTCCTCCCATTGCCCAGACTTTTTTTTTTTAATTTATTTGACAGAGAGAGGGGGAGAGAGGGAGCACAAGCAGAGGGAGAAGCAGACTCCCTTGCTGAGCAGACAGCCCGACACAGGTCTCAATCCCAGGACCCCCAGGATCATGAGCTGACCTAAAAGCTCAACCGCTGAGCCACCCCAGGCGCCCCCTTTGCCCAGACTCTTGCACACGATGCCCACTTTCCTAGATACTTTCCTTTGTTTGCTTTCCTTTGACTCTGCTTCCAGCTCTACCACCTTCCCACCTAGCTAGGGGCCTGGCCCATCTACCTAGGGGCCCCCTCCTCTCCTCCGCCTTTCCCACTCTAGCTTTGCTAGCCCCGATAGGGACCTGGAGGATCAATAATGGGACAGGACCTCAGGAACCCTTCCTGAGCCAGCTGGCACTGCCTTACGCCTGTCACAAGTGGGTCCCAGCCCAGAGCAAAGTGCATGCCATCCTGTCTGTCCAGTCCTGTTTCTCCACACGTGCACAGCCCCACTCCTGCGGACACTCACAGAAGTGCACCTGCTCCAGCTGGTGGCAGTCTGGGGATCACAAGGACGGTGGCCAAAGAGGAGAGGGGGAACACTTGGGGTGTGGGCTGTTTGCATTTCATCTTCACGGGGCGGGGGTGGGGGCCCTGCAGCAAGTCAGAGAGGATATCACAGGGCTGCCAACTTTCACCTGAAAAGCGTTGAATGATACCTCTGCTTTCCGTGTCACCAGGAAAGTGTGTCAATACCTTACGTTTTAATTTCTCTGCCGATAAGAGTTTATTGGACACCTACCTCGTGCAAATCATTAACGTTGGCTTGTTTAGGAATCGTGTTACACAGTTCTCCTTAGCTAAGTATCTCTGGTCACAAGGTGTGGAACTTGTAGAACTTTACAAACAGACTGAAGTCAAAGGAGTAGTTCATTTAATGTCATATTCACCATTTTAATATCTTTGAATGTGTTAAAGGAAAATATTTTTAAAACGTATGACTTACGAAATCATAGTTCTTCATTCATTCATTTGTTCACCAAATATGTGTTGGGCACTTACTACACTTGAGGCTTGGCACCAGGGAGACATCTGTACCTTTATAAAAAGGCACCGGTAAGTGCCACGAGGTAGGGATTGCCAGAGCGCAGAGAAGTGATGCCTCAGACAATCTTGGGTCATTATGGGAGGCTTCCAGGAGGAGGTGACATCTACAGTGAGACTTCACTTTCATGAATTAGCTAGACCACGGTGGGTGGGGAGGGACTGGGAGGAAAGGAAGCAGTCCTAGGGGGGGAAAGAGGGATTCTTTATAAAAGCCAAGAGGCATATGGGAGCTCTGCTGGTTCTTTCAAGTTCTGAAAAGAATGGTGATATTAGTGTTAACTAGAGAATGAGGTGGTGAACACGAGATGAGACTGAAGAAGCGAACAGATCGTGGATTATGAAGGGCTTAACACAGCAGCAAAGACTTTCTGCGTTCACATCTTTAACATAATAATAATAGTGAGCAGCGAGCACATCATTTGATTGATTAATTAATCCTTATAACTCCTAGAAGGCAACTGAATTTTGATTTTTAACAACTTACTATCTTCCATCTTGAATACCCTGATATTATGTCTTCAAAGCTAGAGAGCACAGGTACCATTTTAAAAGATCTACTTCTCTTTTCTAATTTTTTTTTTTTTTTTTTTTAAGTAGAGGCTGAAAGAGTAGAGAATCACAGGAATGATGATTGAAAGGGGGAGGGAGCCATTCTGAACAGGCTTAGAAATCATCTGACTAACCAGTCTGGCATCTTGAAAGATCTAGAAATTAACAGTTACCTCCAGGGTGGAGTAAGAAATTCAAGCTGGGACAGGCCTTCCCCTTTGGAGAGTGGATGGAGGATGAGGTTGGAAACCGATTTCAAACAGAAGATTCTTATAATTTCGTGTTTTAAAGCACCGCTTTGAATAAAGAAATGAAAGTGAATAAACAATCGCAAGTTCGACCGGCCTATTATTAGAAAATGATATTCTTGCCTCAGAGTCTGAAAAACACCGTATCTATGACTAGACATCAAATGAATGTACCTAAAAAAAAAAAAAAGAATGTACCTCAGAATGAACTTTCCTAAAGAGAAATTTCCTGTTGGAATCAGTCAGTGCCTAGGCCACAGAATTAGTCACGTTGTGTCATTTGTGTAAGCATATCATTAACGAGATTCAAAGCTTTCCAAAAGCTGGAAATGAAGGCAAAGGGTCATTAGCATTAGACACTTATCCTCCAAAAACTGAAGTGGTGATTTATGAAATTAATATTCTAATGTCTTCCCCTCAGTGTCCGAGATAACCGTAGGTTGGGCTTCTCAGTGAACGGAAAGAAAAACAGACCAAATATCCTGCCCCTCCGTGGCCGGCCCCCTCAAAGTTTCTTCAGAGATAAAGCGTGGAAAGGGACATTGTGCCTCCAAATTACCATGAAGCTTTGTCCCAAACCATGACGCAGTCCTTCACTGAGCTGAGGTGGGCTAAGGCAGGCGTAGAATCAAAAGCCTTCTTTCCTTACTACTCTCATAGTGAGGAAAGAGGGGTCCATAGAGAATAGTCCCCATTTCCCAACCTCTCCTTCACTCATTTATAATCCAGCTCTGTCCCTCCGCCACCACAGAAGCCAGTCTTGGCAAGCTCACCAGCATCCTCCATGTTGCCAAATCCAACTGGAACCTTTCAGTCCTCACCTCACTTAGCTCTTCAACAATACTTGACCTTTCAACACACCCGATTACTCCCTACTTTTTAAAATACTTCCTTCTCTTCATTTCTATGCTTATAAAGAACCATGGTATTACACTCATTTGGTTTTCTTCCCACCTCAGTGGGCACTCCTCAATCTCCTTTGCTGGCTCCTCCTTTTTGGCTCAAACTCTGAATGTTGATGAGTCCCAAGGCTCAGTTTTAGGGCCCTTCCTCTTCTCTGTCTACACCTTCTTCCCAGGTGCTCTTGTTGGGTCCCCTGCCTTTACATTTCAATTACATGCAGAGAACATCTATATTTATATTTCCAACTCTGACTCTTCCCCAAGTTCCATTCTCATACACCCACCTGCACACTTGACATCTCCAATTAGATATCTTATAAGCGTATCAAACTGAACATATCCAAAATAGCTTTCACCTATAACCTGCTTCCCTCTCAGTTCCCCCATACAGATAAAAAAATATCAATAGTCACACAGAAGCTCAAGGGAAAGACCTAAAAAAATGAGTTCTTCCCCCCCACCCTCAACTCTTATATCCAATCTATCAGAAAGTTCTGTTAACTTTTCTTCCAAAATTACTCTATCCATTTCTAGCTCTTCCTACTTTCTGCTTGTGTGAGCCACCAGGATCTCCTGCTGGTTATCACACTGGTCCCCTTACAAGTCTCCCTGCTTGCACTATCGCTCCTCCTGCACAATCCATGTTTGATGGGGCAGACAGAGTGGTTTTGTTAAAGTATAAATCAGAGTGCCTGGGTGGAAAAGTCATTTTAAGCTCCTGACTCTTGGTTTCAGCTGAAGTCGTAATCTCAGGGTCATGAGATCAAGCCCCATGCTGGGCTCAGCACTCCATGTGGAGTCTGCTTGAGGTTCTCTCTCTCCTCCTGCCCTGCCCCTGTCCATCCAAAAATAAATAAATAAATCTTTTTTTTTAAACGCATAATCAAATCATGTCAGTTATCTGCTTAGCCTTAATGATGGTTATGAACACTACTTTGAAGATATTTGAAATTCTAAAATTCTCAAGGTATTTTCACTGTCTCCTGCCTACATCTCTGATCTCATGTCATACCACTCTCTGTTCATTCTCTGTACTCCAGCTGCACTGTCCTTTTCTATTCCCCAAACATGTCATGCACCTCCTTGTAATTTTTTAAATTGAGGTATAATTGACATACAATACCCTTTTTGTTTCAAGTTTATGTCATAGGAACTTGATATTTTTATACATTATGCAACAGTCCCCACCGTAAGTCTAGTTACCATCTGTCACCACACAAAGTTATTACAATATTATTGACTATATTCCCTCTGCTGTACATTACATCCTGATGATTCACTTATTTTATAACTGGCAGTTTGTACCTCTCAATCCCCTTCACCTATTTCACCCATCCCCCCAAGGTCTCTCATATCTAGTAACTGATAGTTTGTTTCCCGTGTCTACGAGTCTGCTTGTGTTCTGTTTGTTCATTTGTTTTGTCTTTTTAAATTTCACATTTCGATGAAATCATATGGTATTTATTTTTCTCTGTTTGATTTATTTCACTTAGCGTAATATGCTCTAGGTCCATCCATGTTGATCCAAATGGCAAGATTTCATTATTTTTAAGATCGAGTAATATTCCTTTATATATATATATGTGACACCATATCACGCCATATATCATATCGTATATCATATATATATCACATCTTTATCTGTGCATCCATCAGTGGACACAGGATATTTCCATATCTTGGCTATTGTAAATAATTCTACAATGAACATAGGGTGTATATATATCTCTTTGAATTAATGTTTTTATTTTCTTTGGGTAAATACCCAGAAGTGGAATTGCCAGGTCATATGGTGGTTCTATTTTTAACTTTTTAAGGAAGTTCCATATATACAGGGGCTGCATCAACTTACATTCCTACCAACAGTGAATGTTTTTTTGTCTTTTTGATAATAGGCAATCTGACAGATATGAGGTGCTTATGTCATCGTGATTTTTGATTCATATTTCCCTGATAATTCATGATGTTGAACATCTTTTCACATGCCTGGTGGCTATTTGTATGTCTTCTTTGGGAAAAAAATGTCTATTCAAGTCCTCTGCCCATTTGTGACAGGATTGCTTTTTTAAAATATTAAGTAGCATAAATTCTTTATACATTTTGAATATTAGCCCCTCTTGGATGTATTGGAGATTTTGCATATGCTGTTCTTTTTGTGATGCTCCATCCCCAATTTTCACATGGTTGGCTTCTTTTCATTCAGTGACATCTACCCTAAGAGGCTATCCCTCCCATTCAAACTAAAGTAGTGTCTCAGTCTCTCTCAGGCATCCACCCTGTTTTATATTCTTCATAGCACTTATCACTGCCAAATATGTTATTTATGTGTTTACTAACTGCCTCCCTTCCAGAATGTAAGCATCATAAAAGCACATACTTGGTCTTGTTCACTGCTTTATTCCCAGTATTTAAGTACCTGATACATAGTAGATGCTCAATACATTATTTTTTTAAAAGATTTTATTTATTTATTCATGAGAGACACAGAGAGGCAGAGACACAGGCAGAAGAAGAAGCAGGCTTCCTGCGGGGAGCCTGATGTGGGACTCAATCCCAGGATCCCGGGATCACGACCTGAGCCAAAGGCAGCCGCTCAACCACTGAGCCACCAGGTGCCCATCAATAAATTATTATTGAGTGAAAACTTCATCCCAATGCCTACAAGCCAACACTTGTGTAACAGCTGCTATGAGCCAGAGACTGTAATTACACAAATGCTCTCATTTCAACCCAAAGCAACCCTAGAGCTAGGTACTACTATTTCTGTACTTCACAGTTAAGGAACATGCAGCACCAGGAGGTCACAATACCTAGTAAGGAGCAGAGCTGGGATTTCCTGCAAGCAGCCTCGCTCCACAGTCCATGCTCATCAATACTATATATGACATTGATTGGCTTAGGTTGCCCACCTGAGGCCTTCCCAGGTCAGGAAACTACCCTCCAGCCTGTCAACACTAACATGTGATGGGGAGAGAATCCTAAGGGAAAGCAGTAATTGCTGAACACTGAGTAAAAGAAAGAACATGCCACCCCAGGCTGGGACTTGATGGCTTTTCTTGTTAGAGCGGAATGCTCCAAACACTCTGTGCCTTGATACAATGTGCAGAGTGTACATGTGTATGAATATTCACCCCCACCACACCCCACTCTCAGGGCAGAGATGGGGGAGAAGGAGAACACAGGCCAGCATGCCTTTGACTTTCGTTAAGGCACAGCAATGGTAAGTCAGAGGGGAGGAGACCAGGGCAAGAGCAGAAGTCTACCTATAACTTCAAGAAGCTGCTGCCCATCAGTTATCCACCCAGAACCCATGAGATGAGGGGACTCAGTTCCTTGAGGTCCCTACGTGAGCATTCTATAACTCTCTAGCCACAGCGCTCAGAGGGCACCTTTCATCCTTCAAATGACCTGAGATGCCTCTTGGGCAGGGATTCCTGTTTCCCCTCTGAGATCTTCCCTCTGCCTTTAAAAATTCCATGGAGTCCAGTCACCAGCGCTATCTGTAGAAAAGTTAGATGTCCCCGCTTCTTCCAGGTCTCATCTTGAAAAGCAGTTAGAACTACATATGTGCTCTTTTCTCCCTTTCACAGGGAACAGCCTGACCGCTAAGATCTGGAGCCATCACCTCTCCGGATCCTTGTCTCCTTCAGCTACTGTGGTCATGTCTGAAGCTAAGACTGTTTCCTGGGCAACAGCCCTCTGGGCATTTGCAACACCCGGTGCCACTCTGCCAAAGACACCCCACTGTTTCTTTACCAACCTGGCTCCCCATAGCCAAGACGTTCAAATACAAGGTTGTTAGTTTTTTTTTTTTTAAGTAATACTGTTGATGGTTAGTCTTTTCCTGGTCTACTTTTAGTCTCGCCTCCACCCAAGAAGAAATTACTTTTGCTATGTGGCAAATGTACCTATTCTTTTTTATTCAATTAATGATGAATTTTTATCACACTGGGACCCTGAAATTCATTCCTACAATCTAGGTTTATCTAACATCCATGGGGACATCATGAGTCTTGATATCAAATCACATGGACAACCAAGACTGGCCTTGTTGCTTACTTCTCTGCCTACCTCTCTGCATGATTATAGAGAGCAAAGTCTGTAACTAGAACCATCCTGAGAGCTCATAGGTTCAGAGAGACCAGTGATAAGCCCCAGGTATTCCCACAGTTGAATACAACCCTGGCTCCTTCCTCGATCGGCTCTAAGGTGTTGGCAAAGATAGGAAAAACATTAAGAAGTATTTATAACAAGGAGCATGACCCAGAGCAACCAATCCAGAAGCATTTGGAATTAACAATTAAAAGGTCAAAATTCTCACACACCAAGACTCCATGTATCTGAGAGGGACCAACAGTGACCATATAGAATTTTACTACTGTTGCAGATGACTAGCAGTAGGTAACATGCAAGCAAGACAGACAAAATTAAATAAAAACCTGACTAGAGGACAGAATTTTAATTTAATTTTGTCCGTGGAAATACATAACACCCTCAAAAGGGAAGAGCTTTAGGCATACATATATATATTCCAGTGACATTCCTCTCTCCTTCAGTGACACCCTATTGCCTACCAAATCAAGGTCAAGCTCTTTCACATGGTGTCCAAGATCTTCAGTAATTAAGCTTCACCCATGCTCTCTTCTAAGGTTATTATTAGCTCACTAGAGTTCCCAGACTCTGGAATCTCCTAAAAAAGGGAAATTTTTGGTTGAGAGACCAATCGGAGGATGTTAAAGAGAAGAGCACTCATTCATAGCTGCCCCAAATCTTTTGAATGATCTTTCCACAGTGTGATAATTCTCCATATTGTATACCTTCCTTCCCAAAGTCCATAAAGCTCTATTTCCCAGCCTCTCTGGTCTCTAGGATTCAGACCTGGGACTGAGGATGTGCCAGCAAGATGTAACCACAAGAGACTTTGATCCAGCCTCCTTGGAAGGGATGGGTCTAGCCATAGGCAGTGTGGTCCATGTTAGCAGCGTGAGATGGCAGTGGCTTCTAACTGGATTTCTGATCCTGAGAGAAGCAGCAGGTCACTTGGGAGGCCAGTTCTGCAATGTGGTTCTGGGAGGTTCTACCTAGAGTTCATCATGTTAGCCTTTAGGACAAGCTATCTACATAATTTAATAAATCCCTTTATACTTAGATTAGCTAGAGTGGATTTTTTTGTTTGTAACCAAGAACCTGTTCAAAGAGTTTCTTATTATTTTCAGTTTGACAAACGAAAGTATTTTAAGAACAAACCGATTTCCCTACCATTCTGATGACATCATAGATTCATGCCTGCTTACGACTTTTGTTCTCTGGGGATAAAAAGGCCAAAAGGCAATTATTTTTCAGAAATAGGTAGGTTGGAGGATGCAGTGAAGTGAGATGCCATCCCCTATCAGTCCAGGGAGAGTTAATGAACGCGGCACCAGAGAACAATATTAGGTTCCTCTAGGCAGGTTCAGAAAAGGCAAACAGCACAGACATTTCACTTCCTCTCTTTCCCTTACTGCTGTCTTCTGAATAGTACCCAGCCTGACTTTTGTAACCGAGCTCCCAAAGGAAAGATCTCCACGAGGAAGACAAGTTGTCACCACCAAGTGTCTACATAATCGGTTCAAAGGCTACAGGAGTTTACCATTACAATAGTCTGAATTCATTACCTTTGATGGCTTGGAAATTTGTTTCCCATTAATGCCTTTTTCTCTAAGACCCTTGTCATAGGTAGGACAGGAAAAAAGAAGAAAGAAGCAGAGAGATCATAAGAAGATAGAACTAGGGGGGGTAAGGAGAGAAAAACACCAAGAAAGAGAAGGAAAGAACATAAGTCTAGGGAGCATCTCAGACCAATTTCTCCTTCCTTTTTGCAGAACTAACTTATAATTTCATGTTTGCCCCCAGCTTCTGGGAGATAGAACTCTCTGTTCACTACCTGGGAAAAGAAACTATCAAAAATACTGCTCACAGGGTACCATGTTGAAATACTTCCCACCACTTAGGTGGTAAATAGGCTGATTTCACAGATCCTGCCTGAATGAAGCTAGTACATGTGCCATTTGCTTGAGACTGCCTTCCCTGACCCCTGAACTCCGGTTGATCCTCTTTACAAGCTCACATGGCACCTTATATGTCTTCATTTTAGCACTGATCATTACTTTAAATAAATAACTAATTATGCAGAAAGACACTGTCTACTATTGCCATCACTTCGTAACAGAAAGGTCTTTTATATAAAAATATTTAGAAAGAGACAAACCTTATTTTGAGAAGAGAAAAATGTTTTCAAATGTAGAAAAGTCATACCTTCATTTAAAATACACATTTTATGTGCTTGTGTTTTGATACAAGTTTGCTGACTTTGGCATATCATTGGACATTGCCATAAGAAGAGCTCAATGTCCACCTTGTTTCAGTAGTGTGGTTTTTAACAGGCTCACCAAAGGATTTCGATCAACGGATGTCTCACATGATCCAAAAATACTCTGGTTGAATTGAGAAAGGCTATGGAACAATCATCCCCACAGTTTCCCTGCTGTGCCTGTCTTGTCCTCAGAGCCTCAAGCCAGGTGCCTGGCTGGCCAGGGCTGCAAGAAAAATACCTCAGAAGACTCTCTGCCTGAGGCTGCCCAGCTCAAGCTTCCCAAGACCCTAAATAGTCAGGAATCCATCTCAAGGGATACGGTAGGCCAGAAGACAAAGGGATGAATTGGCATGAGTAGGGGACAAGCTTTTACAGACCGCCTTGTTTGGTCCGTTCCCCTAATTATTGTCTATATATGCTCCTTTCACTCCATTCTCCCTGGGTGTTGAGTTAGGAGCCTGTACTTTATTCATATCTAGTTTAGAAGTTTTTAAACATGTCTCGTGATTTTTTCATCTTTGTGCACCATAGTGCATAAATATATTTTCCAATATAATTTCAAAGTTTAACTGAGGTATTTATAATTTTCTTTGACAGATGCTCCGTAAAGATCATAAGGCTGTTCTTAGTTTGTGCATGAATTTATAAATGGCTTTACCATTTGTTGAAAAAACATAAAAACAATCTCTCTTAATCTCCTATTACTATGGTTTCTATTCTAAGCTTGACTTCTATAAGACTCAGTTGGCTTCTATACATCAATTCAATAGAATCAATTCAAATAGTAAACACAGTTTACAAGTCAGATGTTACTCGTACGTAACTAGTTCTAATGTTAAGATTTATCAAAATGATTTTAATGGTCTTCTTCAATAAATATAACAATTTTACAATTGGCAATTTCACACCAATATGAAGATCCAGAAGATAATGATTAATTGGGTGTTAGATTTTCACAATCAAATTTCTTGAAATATTCAAAATATCATCCCAAAGTCCATGCCTTTAAAAACCATTTGATAAAATTTAACACCCATTCCCAGCAACACTCTGTATAAACTAAGAAAAGAGGGAAACTGCAACTTGTAAAATGGCATCAATCAGAAACAATGGCAAACATCACCCTTAACATTTATCCCTTAAAACCAAGAGAGTGGGATCCCTGGGTGGCGTAGCGGTTTAGCACCTGCCTTTGGCCCAGGGCGCGATCCTGGGGACCCGCGATCGAATCCCACATCGGGCTCCCGGTGCATGGAGCCTGCTTGTGTCTCTGCCTCTCTCTCTCTGTGTGACTATCATAAATAAATAAAAATTTAAAAAAAATTTTTTTTAAAACCAAGAGAGTAAGACAGAAATGTTCACTATTATGGCTACAGACTTTTTTTTTTTTTTACAAAAATCAATAGCAATAATCAGTTCTCTTGAAAAATCCTATTTATAACGGTAGCAAAAGATATAAAATACCTAGGGTAAATAGAAATATATAGGATTTGTATGAAGAAAACTACAAAAGTTAGCTAAAGAGCATTTAAGAAAATATGAATGTATCTTATTCTTGCATGGCAAAGACTTAAATATTATATATTTAAATGTGTTATTATAAATTATTTAAGTGTTACATATATAATGTTAATTCTCCTTAAGTTGATTTATAAAACCAATTCCTAAAACCATTTGGTCACATCCATCCATAGACATTAACATGCAAAGATGTCTCTAATTCATTTCTTTTTTTTTTTTTTGTCTCTAATTCATTTCAAAGCATCTTATAGCACAATATATACAGTATGATGCCACATTTAAAACAAACAACAAAAAAACTGTGTGTATCCATATATACATGCATACAAGCTTGGAAAGTTGCACAGTAAACTATTAACAAGGTTTTATTAGTTGAAGAAAAAAATTCTAAATATCAACATCAATACAACCAATTAATATAACCAAATCTATTTTTATATATATGTAATCTATAAACTTATATATGTTATATCACATGTAATCAACCAATATATCACATGTAATCAATCAATATAACCAATATCAATAAGTCATGTACTAAAATTCTATGTTTATCAAATATCCATTTCATAATATACCAAAATGTTGAAGCTCCTTTAAAGAATTTTTTGTTTTTACTTTCGAATACTTTGAGGATTACTTAGCTAATAATATATTTTAGGCAAATAAGTAGATTTTGAATTACTAATTGAAACAAGAACTAATACTCTCATAATAATGAAATCAGTCACAGCATTTCACATTTCTTTGTCATCCCTTTATCTTTTTGTTTTGGTTTTTTGACATGATGACAAAAGGAAACAAAGACTGACTATAAATGAGGTCATTTTCTCCAATAAACTATAAATAAGCAATTATAATTATACTTTATGACATATGCCAAAAAGAACTTGGAATGATTAGGGAGTTGAATGAAAATAATCAATTTAGCAATTGCTTCTGACTGAAGAACTAATTTTATAGCAAGAAGAGTGGTGCAATGGCCTCGTGTCCACAGAATTCACTGATCTTCCCAAGTTCCCATCATCTAGAGGCCTTTAGGGAATGCTGACAAGGTACAGGTTGGAGTATTGCCTCATAGGATGGAGTACACGTTTTGAACCTGATCGAAGGGACCAATATGCAGTGGTGTTTCTCCTATAACCAGAATGCCCAGGAACCAAAGCATGGTGATAGGGATCTATCCTCTTACCAGCACATGGGGGAACCCACAAATGTTTGCTTTCCATCCCTGAAATTTAGGTTCTGCTGGCTTAAGGCCACAGTTCTCAAGGAAATAATATTTGCTTTAAAATCTACAACAATGTTTCTTTTATTGAACTGGAAGTTGAGACTGTCACCTGGCCATTGGGACTTGAACTGAATTAATCTGTAAGGAAGAAATGAACACCAGGGTTTCCTCCATCCTAAGCCCACTAGGAGAGCAGTAGGTATCTTTAAAAGTTCAGCAGAAATAGAAAACCAAATCCTAAGAGAGCTGATTTAAAATTTAAAGCAATTCTAAAGAAATCTATTGACCTAAAGAAACATCTCTCCAATTCAATCTGTGAGTAGTATTGCAAAGAAAAAGAGAAGAACATTATCACAGAGATCATACTGAGAGAAATTACTGAAACTAACTTGTCCTCTTATGGAAGAACAAGAAATCTCTCTTAAGTATCAAGAGAACTATTCCTGGATATCCACCTGTAAAATTCTTAAGCTATAGAGACATGTGATATTTAATAGAAATAGCTAAAGGAAGCGAGAGCTATCAATCAAAGATTCAGAGTAAAAGATTTTTAAATATATATAATAGAACATAAGCAAGTCATGAGAATAAAATGAGCATAGAGCTCTTAAAAGCACTTGATTCTCCCTACAAACCCATCATAATGCCATCATGCTGCTATTTTTTTTTTATATTAATTAATTTGTTTGGGCTTTTGGTTGTCATTTGTTTTGTTTAAGGCAGAAGAAATTTTTTGCAAATGCAGAGCCTGAATGACTATTTTAACACAATCCGCATCTACAAAATAAACTACAAAAGATTGGGGCTATAGGAAGGGGCAATAAACATGAATGATTTAGATACTATCACAGCAACAGTAATTAAGTATCTTAAGTAAAGTATGATTCTTACAAAATCTACAAAAAGAGAGCAGTGTGAAAATTGTTCCTGAACCAAATTTAAAATGTGAATATAGGGGATCCCCGGGTGGCTCAGCAGTTTGGCGCCTGCCTTTGGCCCAGGGTGTGATCCTGGGGCCCGGGGATCGAGTCCCATGTCGTGCTCCCTGCATGGGGCCTGCTTCTCCCTCTGCCTGTGTCTTTACTTCTCTGTGTGTGTGTGTGTGTCTCTCATGAATAAATAGATAAAATCTTTAAAAATAAATAAATAAATAAATAAATAAATAAATAAATAAATAAAATAATACTAAAAGATAAACACAATCTTGATCTATACTAAAACTTCACACATAGTAGGGAGCTCAATAAATATTAATTTCCTTCTTTTCTTATAGCGAAATAATTTGGGAAAACAGAGAAACAAAGGAGAGGTGGGGGAGAAAAGCTTGATTTTTATAAAAAATAAAGACAAAACATATTGGGAAATTTGGAAAACAATTTCATTGATAAAGTGAAGCAAGAGTTGGTTTTCTTTGCTTTACCCAAATTATTCAACCACTGGCATAATTTGGCCAAATGAGGGAGAAGCCAGATTTAAAGACCTAAAAGAAAGAAAGAGGGGATCCCTGGGTGACAGGGATCCCTGGATGGCGCAGCGGTTTAGCGCCTGCCTTTGGCCCAGGGCGTGATCCTGGAGACCCGGGATCAAATCCCACGTCGGGCTCTCTGCATGGAGCCTGCTTCTCCCTCTGCCTGTGTCTCTGCCTCTCTCTCTCTCTGTGTGACTATCATAAGAAAAAAAAAATTTAGAACTAGCATTTGTTTAAAAAAAAAAAAAAGAAAGATCTATAATAACTAATGTAAAAAGTGATTAGAGGCTATCATCTTCAATTCATACATGAATTTTTAAATCTGGGTGAAAATTCCAAATACAAAACCTCCATGATATAAAATAGAGAATTCTTCTATTGCTTCAGGTTTCAAAAATCTTAACCTCCCTAGAAGTTTGAGAGATAGTTGATTACATTGTCTTCTCTTTGTAATCTAAATTACATTGATTCTAGGGGGTGCCTGGGTGGCTCAGTCGGTGAAGCGTCTGCCTTTGGATCAGGTCACGATCTCAGGGTCCTGGGATCGAGTTCCGTACTGGGCTCTCTGCTCAGTGGAGAGTCTGCTTCTCCTTCTGGCCCTCCTCCCATTCATGTTTGCTCTCTCTCTCTTTCTCTCTCTCTCTCTGAAATAAATAAAATCTTTGTTTAAAAAAAATTATAAAAGGCAGCCCAGGTATCTCAGTGGTTTAGCACCGCCTTCAGCCCAGGGCCTGATCCTGGAGACCCGGGATCGAGTCCCACTTCGGGCTCCCTGCATGGAGCCTGCTTCTCCCTCTGCCTGTGTCTCTGCCTCTCTCTCTCTCTCTGTCTCATGAATAAATAAATAAAATCTTAAAAAATATCTATTTTTAAAAATTACATTGATTCTGGCCTCATAAAATCCTGCTTGACTCTCCCAAAGTTTTGGGGGTCCCCAGGAGGTACTTTTAGGTGGGTGTGATGAAGCCAAACTGTCACCTTTGCTTATCGTCAGGCTCTGCTGATGTCATTGCCCTTGACCTTCCAAGATGCTTATCTTCTCAAAGCTCACGGTGTTATGAGAAATCGGCACATCTGAGTGAATGGCAGCTCTCCTCCACCCGGGTGAGGTCTGTTAAAGGGATCCTACAGAAAACTGTCTGGGGGTAGAGGCATTCCAGAGTTTGTTATAGTCCCTTTTTTGGTTTACATGCAGCTTTTTTCCTTCAGGGCATGAACTCTCTGGCTTGGTTGAGACTTGTTCATGTGGCCACTACTCATTTGACTCTGGAGCTCTCTCCCTCATGGCACCTGACTCCTTTCAAGGTGGACTCTCTGCCCCAGGGTCCATGTTCTTCTAGTAATTTATCACCTCTCATCACAACCGCTACCCTCGTGACTCACTCACACGTCAGTTCTCCGTGTGTCGACATCTGTGTTTACAACTCAGCAAGATTTCATTTCTCCCCAGGAGTCTGCTGGCTTCTGTACAAGTCAGTGATGCACACAGAAGTGAGCAGGGATAGTAAGTACCACCTCTCTCCACCCAGCCCGAGAATGCCAGCCTCAACCATGACCTAGCTGCTGTGCCTTGCGTACTAATGAGGAGCCAATCAGGAACACAGAAACCACTCTAGGTGTTTCAACAGGCAAAGCATAGGACAATGATAAAATACATGTCAGGGTGTTTATAAACACCATGTGCAGCAGAACCATTCTTCATGAAGTCACGAATGAACTCTTTAAATGCCAATCTATCAGAAGGTTACAGCATTGACATACTTGATCTCTTTGCAATAGCCGTTGGCCTTCTGCTTCCTCCCAAAACTCTCCCCTTGCTTTATTTCTCCGATACTTTCTTCCCTTACCTGTCCAACCACTCTCTCAGGCTCTTCACTGGGTCTTCTACTTCCACCTCCCTTTTAACTTGATAACTACTTGCTGAATAGATTAAATCAGCACTGATCTTCAGGAAGATTTATAATTTGATATAAACAAATGTCTTTCTTAATTTTTTCAAATCTTTCACCAAAAAAAAAAAATTAGGCCATTTATTTATGTAGTTGGTTAGTTAGTTATTTTTAACTTTGCTGAAGAGGAAACCCAGGCCTGGAAGGGAAGTCATGCACTTACATCTACCAAATTAAGTGAAAATCAAAGATCCAGCAGCACTTAAACAAGCCTGAACCCTGGTTCTGAGCTCTGGTCCAAGACAATGGTGCCTCTTCAAATAATAAGCAAATAAATGTTCCCAAGGAAGTGACAGACTGCCATCAGGCATTTTTTTTCTTGTCATTTCCTTGTTTCTGTTTTAATTTACTTATTTGTTTGCCCTGTGAGAAAGGAGTTAAGAAAAAGGCATATACAACATGCATGTTTCTGTCTTGCCCATTTCTTTTTCTCCTTCACCTCTAATATTGTTAGTTCTGAAACAGTAGTTTTCATCTAAATGGGTTTAATGTAGTGAGGTTATAATATAACAAACGTATTCATCTAAATGTGTTCAGCTTATTCAATAGTACACTTACTTATCTTATAGTATAACATTGGGTTACTTCACATTAAATACCCATCCTATTTTGTATTGAAAAAACGTGAATTCCCAATTTAATTGACTCTCCATGTGTCACTTGAATTATTTTAGTGCTAGTTGGGTTTTTAATAGGCTTTTGGACTATGAAAGAAATAATAAAAATGAGGTGTGACGGTGCCATAACTTGATAGAACCTTCAAGGCCCACATGATCTGCACCCGCCCCCACTCCTTACCTCTCTGGCCTTCTCTCCTTGTGCCTTCTTCTCATTCATGCTGCTCTTCGTTGCCATACCTTAAGTGCTCAGGCATGTCCCCTGAGGACCTTCATAAGGGCTGCTCCCTCTATCTGGAATGTTCTTTACTCCAAAGCCTTTATGACTCACAGCCTTGCTTCTTATATACCTTTGCTCAAATGTCACTTTTCAAGGAAGCCTACTCCGACTGCCCTATTTAGAATTGCAACCTGCTCCTCCCTCCCCGGGCACGTGGGATCTCCCACATACCCTCTTCTGCTTTGCTTTTTTCCATAGCACTTGTCATCTTCATACATTCCATGTAACATTTACCTTCATGTTCACTTCCTGGGTTTCACGGTCACTGTGCAGGCATTTGGAGCTGAGCTCGAGGCTCACTCCCACTCTTGAGAAAGGTGAGAAGGCATAATCACCTGCTTGCTCTGCTCAGAAAGTGTCAGCCACCGAAGAGGGAAGATGGGTGAGGCTCAAGACTCCAATCTTCCATAGGGGTGAATTTTCTGCATTTTCAGAGCAAGCGTTTTGGCTATAACTTGCTCAGGGTTGTGACGGTGTGGAAGCCTTGCAACCTTACAACAGAACACCCTGCTAAGGTACTAGGAACAGCTTTAACAAGCCTGACACTGCTCACAGAAACTGTGAGCCTTTAGCTAGCAGGACCTCTCTGGGGAGCACCTGTCTGTATCCACTCACAGGAGCGCCGGTCTTTTGGGAGGAAGGAGAAGCAGGTGGGGTCATTGGCTTTGGTCGCCTCTCTTCGCCAGACACACATAAAAGCAAACACTACTTCTGCCTACCAGCTGAAAGAAATTATAATCAGAAATATTGGGAAAGAGGAAGAAGTGAACACCGTGACCCTGATTATTTTAGATAATCCAAAAAATTTTGAGACTAGGTTATATAACCAAATTTAGTACTTCTTACGGAAAAGTACACAATAGAAGATATGTGATACTCAATGAGTAGTACTGAAAATCTGGAAAAATATAACATTATATCCCCCACCTTAGACCTTAGACCTTATGCCTGAATGAATTCGGATAAAGTCTAAAATAGAGAAACACAAAAGAATATAATGACATACAAATGAATATTCACTTATTATTGGAGTGTTCTTTGATGTCATGAAAGGTAGAAAAGTACAGATTTGAGAGATTTCGTAGATGTTACTCTAACAAACATAAACCTATTTACAGAAAAAAAGAGACATAAACTGAGTTAAAAACAAAGCAAATCAAGAAAACTATTCAAAGACCTAATTTCTTTCACATATAAAGATCTTGTACAAATGAATAAGAAAAAAAAGATGTTCAATAGAGATAAGATAGTCTCAGGAAATTAATGAGCAATCTACACACACAAAAAAAGAATCCAAAAAGAAACCAATTTCTAGCTTGACAAATGCCTAGTGCTGATGAATGTTGTAGGAAATTGATGTTCTTAAATGCTTTTGGTGGGAGTGTAAATTGGCACACATTTTTAGAGACAGTGTGGCAATAAGAACCAAACTGTAAAATGGATATTCTCTGTGCTATAGCAAATAGCAATTCTATTTCTAGCAAAGTACACTATGGGTATCTCATATAAATAATCAAATATGTACTTATAAGTATTCTCATTGTTGCTTTGTTTGAAAAGCTGAAACCTGGAACAACTTAAATACCCATCAACAGTGGACTAATGAAATAGACAATATCATATACTGAGACAATGACATATTATGCAAATGTGGAAAGGTTTGAGGTAAACAGACATATCCTGATTTGGAAAAATATCCCTGAGATTTCATTGAGTGTAAAAAGCAAGTTATAGGACAGTAAGAATGGAAGGATTGCGCTTGTGGGGAATAAAAAGGATATCTATAGATGTGGTGAGATAACTCTTTAAAGCGTTTGTGATTCACCTCCTGTCCCACCATCATCACAGGGCCATTCCCCTCCACCCAAGTCAGGCAGCACCAGGGCAGCCCGGGCCTCAGGGGAGCAAGGCTACATGGAACAGAGAACAAAAGAATCAATTCTCAGCTTTTTAGTTTCAAAATAGACCTTCTGAAACTCTTGGCAGAGACAATAGGTTAAACAATAGCTTTGAAAAAATGAATGTTGATATAAGAGCCAATCTTCCTGCTTGAAATTGGATAAAATATTCCAAGAGAGAAAGGAGAAGCAGAGAGGAGAGTTGGTGGGAACCACACAGTGATGAGGGTCAGCACATTGCCCACCTTGGGCTGAGCTCCAGAGCGTTGTGGGGGGGTCCAGTTTCCTGCCCCAGGGCTCCCACAGAATTTTCTTTGCTGTCACAGCACAGGATAGAGACAGGTATAAGGGGTGCCAGGCAGATGGGCCTGGGACAGCTTCACTCACTGGCTGGGCCCAGGGAGCAGCCTCTGGTTTCTGATAAAAAATCAATAGCTGCTTGAGACCCCTGGGCCAGGAAGAGACAACCCCTCAGCAGATGCAGCTTCAACTACCTGTCTGGTGCCAATTGACAATATGGCAGACTGACAGATGGCAACGGCCCAGGGCCAGGTGTGGTGGTGGGCTCCATGGCTGGCCATCTCCCCTGCCAAGCCTCTGCTCCACCCGCCTGGACCCTAGCACACCAATACAGTCCAGACGAGCAGAGAGGAAGCTCCTCACTTGACTGAGAAGACCTTGAAATGCCTGCATTTCCCTTGCATTGACAATATTTTCTGCCACTTGACAGAACTGGTACTCAAAATAAAGATTAAGATGTTATTTTTTTGTTGTTGTCGTTATGGTTGTTTAAGTTTTTTTTTTTTTAAGTTATATTTTTGCACTCCTAAATGTGGTGTCCTGAAAATAATCCTGCCTGCTATGAATAAATATCTGCTTTTTATAAATTCAGGAAGGTATTTCAGAAATTTAACAGGGGACACCTTTGGGGCATAGACGTGAAGAGATGGGGATATCATGGAATTTTCAATTCTGCACTATTTGAGTTTTTGAGCATGTATTAATTTAATAATAAATCTTAAAGACCTCATCCTTAAAGTGCTCGGAGTATACAAAGTCAAGCAGATGAAGACATGCGTGCAGTAGAGCATGATACTTGCTCCATTCCAACAGCCACAGAAACACAAATGAGACAGGACAAAGACTCCTTAAAGGTAACGATGCAAGGTTCAGATGAATCTTTGAGGACCCCAAGACATGTAGTAAGTACATCATCCCCTGAGAACAACCTCCATTAGGACTAGTTCAGATGTTCCCCGAGGACCCGGTCTGTGAGAAGAGGGTAAACTAAGAATTACATTTTTGACCTAAGTCTAGGCAGAAAAGAAAAGGATATTTGAGTGCTCCCATTGTATCAGTTCATTCATTCCTTTATATTGATCTATGAAAAGCCTTCAAATGTAACCCTTTTTTAAGAATTTTTTTAGATTTAATTCTAGGGGAAAAAAACTTGAGGAGAAGGTAGAAAGATTTCCCATATACCCACTGCCCCCATGCATGCATAGTCTCCCCCATGATCGACCCCCATGATTGACCTCCCCCATGGGTGGTACATTGGTTACAACTGATGAACTTACACGGATGCATCATCATCACCCAAAGTCCATGGTTTGCTTAGGTTTTACTTTTGCTGTTGTATTTCCTATGAGTTTGGACAACTGTATAATAACATGTATCCATCGTTACAGTACCATGCAGAGTATTTTCACCAAATGGAACTTTATATATATATAATTGGAACCAGGTTTGCAAATAAGTGCCCCCAATATTGATCTGTATCCTTGAAATAGCTTTCATCATATGAGTTCCCCAGGGTGGTACATGTGAGAGTAGAGAACACATGTCCTTAACTACGGCTCTTGCATAGTTTAAAAGTTTCATGTATTTATTTGAGAGACAAAGGAAGACAACAGGGGGGTAGGGGCAGAGGGAGAGGGAGAAAGAATCACAAGCAGACTCCCCATAGAGCACGGAGCCTGAGGCATTGCGCAATCTCAAGACCCTGAGATCATGACCTGAGCCCAAATCAAGAGTCACATACTCAACCAACTGAGCCACCCAATCACCCTGCACTTACACAGTTTAAATCGTGCCTCTCCCCAGAGTGCTGAGTGGAAGTACCATTTGTAAAACTGTAAGCAATGGCGGGAAAGACTGTGGTTTTGTTGCTATTGCTATTATCGTCAATATTCTTCTTCTTACTGGTGGGACTCGGGAGGGTGAAAAAAATGAAAAGTACCATCTGAGCAAAATTCAAACCAATACCTGGGAGAAATGAATGACAAGCTGAGGGAATGACAAGAGCAAAAAGCCACAATGTGGGAGCCTGAGGTGTCTGAGGAAAGCAGGAGGCTACTCTGGTCACAGAGCTCACGGGGAGTCAGGTTTTACCCTGAGTGAGATGGGAAGCTGAGGGGAGAGATGGTTGTGCAAATACAATTTAGAATGTAAGATCATCACCAGGCGGCTATGATCCAAGTGGACTGTCAGTGGCAGGGGTAGAAACAGTCTTTCGGATGTTAGTGGAACACACAAATTCTAGGCAAGGCAAAGAATTTGTCTTTCCCATCTGGTGCTCCTAAGCTGCCTTCAGGTAGGTGTCTTATTTGTCTCTTCAAGGCAGGCTTCATTATTCATCATAATTTAATTTCACCAAATAAAAATGGTCAAGGGGGCTAGGAGTTGATGATTAGCCCACAGAGTCTTTCACCCTTCTGATGCTCATAAAATAACCTCTAGCAGTCATGACGGAAAGCTACGGGCAGGAAGCCCAGCAAGATGGGGGTCAAGGCAGCACAGAATGAGAGGACTGGGAAGGGACCAGAAAGCCTTAAGGAACGCAGTGGAGACAGAGGAGTCTGAGTTCACCAACTAAGTCTGTGTAGACAGTTAGAGGAGTTCAGAAGCCCGGCCTGACAATTCAAGCACTTGGGTCATTTTAAATCAATTTATTATAATTGTATTTTGGAAGCCCCGGGCTTCTGTGGAGACTCAAAGATAGCCCTTTGTGCATCACGATATTGTTTCAGGCCATAGAATTACTGCAGGAAGTCACAGTTACTCAGAAGAGGAGGAAATACTTTCCCCAAGGGTTGCCCTAAATAGAATAGGTAGTGAGGAGAGAGATGTTCCCTGACACTGAAGAGCGTCAAGCCAAAGCTACAGTGACCCCTTGGAATCCACGTGTGTGGCTCTGCTCGGGCCGCCATAACAGAATACCACAGCCTGGACAGCTTGAACAATAGGACTGTATTTTCTCACAGTTCTGGAGGTTGAAAGTCCATAATCCAAGTATTGGGAGGTTTGGTTTCCTCTGAGGCCTCTCTACTTGGGTTGAAGAGAGATGGCTGCCTCCCCGCTGTGTCCTCACATGGCCTGCTCCCCGTGCGCGTATCCCTCAGGTCTGGGTATGTGTCCACATTTCCTCTTCTTGTGAGGGCACCAGTCAGATTGGATTAGGACCCACCCATATGACCTCATATAACCTTAATCACCCCCCACCTTTTAAAAGAGAGAGAGAGAGAGTATGAGCAGAGAGGAGGGGCAGAAGGAGAAGTAGACTCCCCACCACCGAGTGGGGAGCCTGACTCGGGGCTTGATCTCAAGACCCTGAGGTCGTGACCTGAGCCCAAGGCAGATATTTAACCGACTGACCATCCAGGTGCCCCCTAATCATCTCTTTAAACTGAATCACCCTACTTTATCCCTTAATACAGTCACATTCTGAGGTCCTAGAGGGTCGACATACGAATTTTCGGGGTGGGGGGGGCAAGGGGATTGTCACACAATTCAGCCCATAACAAAACAATTTTCTATGAATTTAAGAACCACACACACACACACACACGAACCACAAACACACACAACTAAAAATGGATTTATACTCCAAAGTGTAGAGGAACAGAGATGAAATTTAAATGTGCTAAAATGCATTGAAAAGCAAAGCGAAGCAAAAAAAAAAAAAAAAAAAGCTTAGTAGTAAGTTAAAGAAAGCCATCTCCCCAAAGAGTTAAATCACTGTCAAATCATTTCAAGCCAGTGGTAAGCTGGGTTAATTGTCAAATACTTCAGCAAGATCTAGTGGGGGAGTTAACAGCCGTTATTATCTTAAAAAGAACACATTCCTTTGAAATGCTCTTATGTTTTAGAAGCACATAAGAGGTTTCCAAGGAGAGTCCCTTTTGTGTAATGATGCAAATTGAGCTGAGTGGTATGCATCATTTCTGGGGTGACATCTGTGGGTAAAGTCAGAAAAATCCAAAGGCTGCACACTGTGTGGAGGTAAATTCTCTTGATGGAGAATTGAGATAGTTTCCGAAGATGGGCTACACAAAGCTTTGTAAAGGGGAGATAATGTGGGGGGGCTGGGGGGTGGGAATGGCAGGTTTTAGAGCCTTGCAGGTTTCCTGCTGTTTATAGATCACAGATCCAAATATAGATGTTTTTTAAGTTTTTAAAACATTCGTTTTGTGTGAAAATCCCTCTCTACAAGAATCAGCTTCGGTGAAATCGGCTACGAAAGGGGTATCTGTTGACCTCACACATCTGTTCAAAAAGGAAATGATTTGGGCCAAAGAGCCCTCGCTATCTAGATCTTCTGAATAGAAACAAAAGAATTTCTGGAGAAAGAATAGCGGAATGAACACTAAAACGGAAGAAAGGAAAATTAAGTTATAAAATATTAAAAATTAAAAGGCAAAAAGAAATAAATCAGAAAAGAAGTATAGGCATGTGCTATGACTAACTCTTACTTCTCCTAAATGACCACTTTGTTTCCTGGCCCTAATGCCCTCCAGAGATCAAGAACTTAAAGCCCAAGCCCACTTATTTATGCTTTATTACTCTTATTTCTCCTGAGATTGGTATTTGGGTAGTATGAAACTATTGAACATTGGCGAGTGCCTTGGCAGTGAGTTATTCTTTTAAAAATGTGACTCCATTAAACATCGGCCTGTATTACAGTTGTAAATGCACCCTGAGTCCCATAAAGCTCTGGATGCATCCAGGCCATGCATCAATATCTCTGAAGCATCTAGGTGCCACTGTGAGGACTTCATAAATAATTATATGCTAGGTTATCACATTATTCACTGGCGAAGCTTGCTCTCTTTAAAGTGGTTTTGAAGAAATCATCTGCGAAATTCCAGTAAAGGATTCATCGGGGTATTTTAAATATCCCCTGAACCCAGCCTACTTTGGCTCCCATCTTCCATATTCCATCCTGCTTACAAAGGTCCCCAAGAAGTTGAAAACCGTTCACCCTTCAGTGGTGGGGCCTCTGTTGATTCCAACTTTATCACCGTCTCACAGGTACTTTATTCTAATTGCAGCCCCCAAAGAACCATTGTTCTGTTTTGTTCACAGCAAGTCTGAGACAGTGTATCATGGTGTCAAGGAGGGGCTTAGTCATGTAATCACATTAACATAAATGAAAAAAATTAAAAAAAAAAAAACAAGCAAAGAGCCTACCCTGTGTCTGTGTCTTACTTTTCAGATGATTTTTCAAGAATATCCTACATCTGCAATGTGCATTCAAATTTTGGACTTTCACAAAGTGAAATGTGTGACAGTAGGAAAAGTCAGGCCTAAGAAAAGCAAGGTTGGCCAAAGGTCTGGCTTCCCTCCCTTTCTTCCATATTTCTTTCTCCTCTGTCTCTCTCTCCACTCTCTCCTCCGCCCTCCACCCCATCCATTTGCATGTTCTATAGAATGTCTATTTTAATCCAGGCCCTATATCAGGGCACTGGGCATTAAAGATACAAAGGTTGATTAAGGTAAAGCAGCAGTGATAATTCAATATAATAAATGCGATGGCAGAGGTATGGACTGGATACTATTAGAGCACGTCTTAGTTTGGCTACCCCCACCCTCCTAAAATCAGACCCTAAGAGAAATATTTGGGACAGGTAGTTTATTTGGTGGTCACACCAGGAAGCAGGGCTGAGGACGTGTGGAAAGTGAGCAAGGAGAAAAGCTACTAAAAAACAGCAGTGGGCTATGATGACTGGAGCCACCGTCCCACTGGAGGTTCTCCGAAGAACTGTGTCGGAAGGACCTCAGGCCACCCCTTGGAGGATCTACTGATTCCCATTGCTATTACCTGGGAGCTGACTCAGCAGATATTTGCTTCTGCTACGCTTCCACCATGCTCCTGCCACCAGGCTGAGCAGTTTCCTGTTGATTCAGAGAAAGCTCAAGGCAGCGAAGCGCAGAGACACCTCAGAGAGGAGTGGGCCCGGCACAGGAGCTGTCCCCCCGGAGGCCAGTGGGCTATGGCACAGTGCGCCACAGGTCATTTGCTGCAGAGAGCATCGAGGGGCTCCTAATTTGATCTTGGGGGAGGAATAGGAGGCTTCCTAGTGGAAACAAGGTCTCAGCTAAATCTCAAAGAAAGAGTAGAAGTAAGCAAAGGAGAAAAGGGCATTCTAACATACAAGAGGAGCTGGAACAAAAGAGGGAGATCACACCCTTGGCTGGGATAATGCGAACGAATAGAAAGAGATAAATCCAGTGAGTTTTAGGCAATGGACTGACAAGACTTGTTAAGGACAATGAGTGTTTTAGTAGAAGTAAAGGGAGAAAGAAGTTTCTGGTTAGGGTGACAAAGTAGGTGGTACAGGGGGAAGGACAGGGAACCCACTTTGCATGGTGAGGAATATGCTAAATATGCTTTGCACATAAAATGTCTAAGGTGCATGTAGACCATACAGGCCGATAACTGGGTATTGAAAGATATGAATCCATTAGATACTTGCCTTCATTGCATTTATGAAAGCACTCCGGGGTCTCTAAGTTCTGGGCACATCTGGCCACACATTAACTGTCTCCGGGCTTAGGGGAGAGGTAAGGGCTAGAAATGACAGGGAAGTCGGTGTGGTTATAACGTGGTGAGAAACTGCTATTCCTTTTTCACACCAGGCCCAGGGGAAGGTGCTCTGTGTCCATTCTTTCAGTTAATCTTCAAATTAGTACTATTTTTGGCTGCATTTGGCAGGTGAACTGTGGGGAGATGGGCACAGGAGGATGATGTTGTAAGGGTAGGAAATGGTGGAGCCAAGACGGACATCTAGGGCATTCGATTCCTAAGCCCAACGTTACACCACCGCACCCTGTAGATGGATGGCATGAGCTGGAGGAAGGACCCCTTTCCAGTGGAGACAGGAGGGAAGAAGGTAAGGGATGGGTAGAGGCAGAGGTCTGTCATGGGGAAGCGGAGTAAGCTTTCGTGATTCACATCAGCCTCTGTTCTTTCTATGCAGATGTCCTGAAGCAAAGATGAACAACTTGAAAATAGTGGGGAGACAGGACAGAGACAAAACCTTGGGACAACTGGTTGAGGAAGGAGCAGACATCGCTAAATCTGGAAGCTCAAAGCCCTTCAGCTTTTGAGAACATCTTTCCAGCTGCGATCAGATCAAGCATCTTAGGATTTTTACCCCACACAAACACATGCCTTAATAGTCACAGGTCATCCTCTTAGGCCAATGGGTTAGGATCCAGCATCAGGATCAGTGCTGACTCCAATGAGGTAAGCTCTTGCCCTCGCACACGGGGCGATGCATGTTTCCGACGATGGAGCAGTCGTGTCTGCAACAAATTCCATGCACACCTATATACACTGTGGCTGTGAGCCAGTCCTGCCCAGAGCCTTGGTGACCCTTGATCCTACACGGCTGTGTCCACGGTGGAGGCACGGCTGTGGCAGGATGGAGATGCCATGTTACAATGTGACTTAACCTTCTGAAACCTTCTGTCTGTGAGTATGAAGATGTAAGATATCAAAGCCCGAGGGATGTTGGTGACCGTGGGGTTTCAAGAGAATCAGTATAGAAAACATATCCAGCCAAGCTCAGAACCCTTTGGGAGCTAGATGGAGGACTCAGACACTAGGAGATCAAGATACACGTATTACTGATCAAAGCCAGCCTGGAGAGCTCAGCAGAGTATGTAATACCCAGGTCTGCTCACGTCCCATCCCTAAATTAAAGAGAATTACCCACCCAGTCACAGGCACAGCTGCACGCAAGTCGGCTCCCTTCATGGGTGTCTAATCCTTTAAAACTTATTGCTTGGAGGAGCAGAAACTGTGTTGCTCCCTACAGGCTGACCACAAAAAGAACGGAGGAAGGATGCAGCTGAGTCACCAAATTCAATCCCTTTCCCAAACTCACAAATCAGATAAATCCCACATTTTCTGGGGAGAAACTGGGGAGTCAGGCTGCAGAAAAGCCTGGGAGTGTTAGTTAATAGCAGAGCCTCCACAGGGAAGCCGGAAAAGGAGTGAGAGTAGCCCACCCCTCCTGCCACTAGCCCGGGCACCCACTTGGGGCCCTTTCTTTCCCCGTGAGCCAGAGAAGCAGGGGAGACTGAGAGACACAGAGACAGAAACAAAGCAGATGAGTCTGCAGAGAGAGTCCTGAGAGCATCTGGTTCAGTTATTCCTCCTACTTCTGGAGTTTTCCATTTTGCTCTTTTCCACAAAAATCCTAACAAAGTCCCCCAAGTCAGGTCATGGCCTTATGCATTTGGCTCTAACAGTATCCTCCATGCATTTTTGTCCCAGCAGTCGCTGAATTGGACCATCCTCAGAACCACAGTGTTGCATGTTGAAGGATCTCTTAGCCTGGGCTCCCCGTAGAGCGAAACCTCAAGCGAGTACTGAAGTTCAAGTAAGTTACTGAGGCATGTGACTTAGAAAGCAGAGATGAAGGACAGGGGGGCAAAGCAGGGAGGTGGGGAGACCCAATAGAAAGATGCCCTCCTGGCTGCTCGCTCACCCTTACTGGTCATTTGCCTTGTGGAACTCAGGGTTGCCCAACCAGGGGAAAAAAATCATTGCTCGATAGGCTCCAATCCATCAAAGGTTTGCCCCTGCCTTTGCAGGCTGGTGCGTGCTGTGGGTTCCCACCACGTCCCTGCCTGAGCATCAACAGCGAAGCCTAGGGTGGGAAGCCTGTGTCTCTGTCTGGTTGTGTTTGCAGGAAAAAGGAATGTGCCCAGAACTGGTCGTGCAACACAGTAGGGGCTGGAATAAGAGGTGGGTGTGGCGGGGAGAACCAAAGTATGCCCAAGAAGCATCGGATACAAAGACCTTCCATCTTCATGATGAAATAGACTCAATTATTATACAGAAGTAACATACTTGTCTCTTAAAGATGTATGACACATCTCTATTTGGACACATCTCCAAAAAACCCCAATACATTCCTCATGCAGTTGTAAAAAGATCTTCTTTTCTGATAGATTAAAATAAAACCATTGGTAGATTATCACTGTAAATTATCTTTAATAACGTACCAGGCTCTTCCCCCTTTCTCGTTACCCCCGCTGTCCTAACTAGTTACGCAAAAGTTAGGTGTTTTTCCTGCTCTCATTCAACATTTACCAAACAAGAAGAGTCTGTCAAAAAAAAAAAAAAAAAAAAAAGAAGAGTCTGTCTAAAAACCAACCATCCAACCAAAAATTAAGATCCCTCCCCTGGACACAATTTATTAATTCCATTAAACGTATAATAAGAATACTGGTAGACTGCTATTTTAAGACCATCCCTCAGCCTAACGGGAACCCGAAGAAAGCACGTGAAAGAGATAAAATGGTTAGAATGCGTAGTGTTTAGGATTTATCCTAGCAGCCTCAATACCACAGCAACTATGGACTTTTGGTTAAATAACTTTTTCTTTTATTCCATCAGGTGTTAGTGGTTTCCTAAAGTTATCCACAGTTGGATAAACCAACCTTCCCCGTTGGGCTATGCAACAATTTTTAACACCCCGCTGTTAAATCTCCTCAGTTTGATACCTCAAATGTTCTTTTTTTTAACCCCCAAAAGGACACTGAATAATATACATACGCAGATGTAAGTGTGTGTGCCTGTGGGTGTGTATGTGTGTGCATGGTTAAGATACATCCTTTTTTGTGTACTGGTAATATCACACTGTTCGTGTTGCTCTGCATTTCAATGTTTTCAATTAATAATACATTTGGAAATATTTCCACATCAGCTCATATGACCTTGAATTTAAAAGCTGTAAAGTGGGATCCCTGGGTGGCGCAGCGGTTTAGCGCCTGCCTTTGGCCCAGGGCGCAATCCTGGAGACCCAGGATCGAATCCCACATCAGGCTCCCAGTGCATGGAGCCTGCTTCTCCCTCTGCCTATGTCTCTGCCCCTCTCTCTCTCTCTGTGACTATCATAAAATAAAAAAATAAAAAAATAAAAATAAAAAAAAAGCTGTAAAGTATTTCTTTGGTTGGATATACCGTCATTTATATAAGGAGGACCCTGCTGGTGAGCATTTAGTTGTTTTTTTTTTTTTTTTTTTTTTTAGGATTTATTTATTTATTTTGGAGAAAGAGAGCGAGTGAGCAAGCACAGGGAGCAGGAACAACAGAAGGAGAAGGAGAGAGAGAATCTCAAGCAGACTCCCTGCTGTGAACAGAGCCTGATGCAGGGCTGGATCTCAGGACCCTGAGATCATGATCTGAGCCAAAATGAAGAGTCCGACACCCAACTGACTAGGTCACCCAGGTGCCCTTATTTAGCTGTTTCTAAGTTTTCCACTATTACCAGTGGCTGCAACTAACAGCCTTGCATGTATATATTTGCATACTTATGCAAGTAGATTTGTAGAATGAGACAGAATTTGGGGTTTGCTCCAGTTTTTAAAACTGTATTCCAGACCCAACCCCTGCCTTGTGGCCTACTTCCGGTAATTGGGTCACAGATTTGATTTTCCACTTGGGAGTCTTGTCTTTTTTTTTTTTTTTTTAACTAGCTCTTCAATCCTAAAGAACCAAGACCCTGCTCTGTTTTTTGTCAGTTCCCTACCGGGGACCAAAATCCTGCATCGGGGGATCCCTGGGTGGCGCACGTCAGGCTCCCGGTGCATGGAGCCTGCTTCTCCCTCTGCCTATGTCTCTGCCTCTCTCTCTCTGTGTGTGTGACTATCATTAAAAAAAAAAAAAAAAAAATCCTGCATCGGAATCTCTAAGCATCTTGCTGTCTTGCCACTTCCTAACAGACTTCTCCGATGTCTACTTGAATCTTGAAATATTTTCCATGCCCCAATTTTTTTCCACCTGAGTTGTCTGCCTATTGGGATATCTCTTAAATATTGTATCCCATTGATGACATTTACGGTGACCACCGTTTTTTGCTTTAATTTCTGGATACTGCTTTATCTGCTGAACTGGATTGTTTGTATCTGCAAATGAACTTCTTGAAAGCATAAAATTACATAATTATCCCTTTGTAGCCCTGGGGCCTGTCTCATGATAGGGGCCAGTTACATGCTATGATGTACTTGTGAATCTGAGGATGAAAGCTTAGAGGATCCCCTGCTTCTGAGTAAAAAAGATATGCTGCAATTAGAAAAAATGAGTTTAGGGTTAAGATACACAGTGGAAGTAGAGAGGGGGGCAGAAATAGAATTTTTTGCAATCCTGGGGGCCAGAGAAATGAAATTGATGGTGTTCATCTCTTAGGTTTTAGTACCACAGTTAAAGGAAAAGAGAGGTTCAGCTGGTTGTAGGGAGGGAGCATAACAGGGCCTGTGGTTTGATGTGAAGTGATCAGGAAAGTTATATAACCTCATGGTACTGGGCAGTGGATTGAGAATCACTTACTCTGTTCCTACCGTTTCCCGGGCCAGAAACCTAAGTGACACATTCTCCAGAACAGGAGGCAGGAGGAAGTCAAAATCCCAGAGTTAAAAGTCATAAAAAAAAAAAAAAAAGGATTATTTAGGTGAGATCACACACACACACGTAGACACACACGTACGCGCACACCCACACCCACACACACAACCTCTTGAAACAAAAATAGGAGAAATTTACCAGCACCTCACTAAAACTGCAGTGGAAGGAAGCCCTTAGAAGTTTCTATCTAGCAAAGGGTGGTAAATACAGAAAGCAGACTGCCAGTCACTAACCATATCAAATGTAGAACCTGATGGTTAACAGTCTCTAGCTGGTAAAATACTTGTATTATTTTAAGGAATATAAAACACCTATGAGAACGTTTGTACACCTAGTCTCACAATTTCAGCCTTCACCATCTTATTTTTTTTCCATAAAATCTTAAAAATTGCTAACTGAAAATTCTTCCGGGTGGAGGGGAGAGGAGATTTCTTTTTTTTGGGGGGGGGAGGAGATTTCAAGGCACAAATTGCTACAGTCCAAAGGGACTAATGCACAGTAAGGGAAGAGAGTGGCACTTTCTAATGGCAATAATGCCTGAGACATATCTTGCACATAAAGAGTAAACTGTGTCCATCTGAACAAGGAAGAGAGGATATCCTGGGCCAGGAAATTTCCCGAACAGAAGTATGCAAGCCTGAGAGCAACCTATGTTCAGGAGCTGCAAGCAGAGGATTGTTGGGATGGAGAAGGCCAGTGTGTTTGTTGCCTGTTGCTGCCTTACAAACTACTCCAAACTCTGTGGCTCAAAACCACCCTGGCCTATTAGCTCAGTTTCTCTTATTCAGGAGTGGGGCACCTTTTAGGCACAACCCTCTTCTTAGGGTTTCCTGAGGCCACAATCAAGGGTTTGGAGGCTGAAGCATCACCTGGAGGCTCAACGAGGGGAAGGATCTGTCTCCATGCTCTCTCAAGTTGTTGGCAGTCTCAGGACCGAGGGCCGGGTTCTCTGGCTGTCTCTTGGCTGAGGACCAGTGTCAGCACCCAGAGGCCACTCTCAGGTCCACAGGCACCCTCCACCTCAGCGATGGAAATCCTGCCTCCCGGTGCATCCTTCTCACCTGAAATCTCCCACTTCTCCCCCTGCCACGAGGAGGAGCAATCTCTCTGACCCCAATGGGCTCGTGCAATTAGTTTAGACTAGCCTGGACCATCTTCCTCTCTTACCATCAAGGGATTACTAACCTTCACCCATGTGCTGTCCTCAAGGTGTGCCAACCATCGGTAGACTCTTAGGGAACGCAGCAGTTGGGGCGCCCCATTTCGAATGGACAGTGACCACCTAAGAGACATCTCAAGGGAAGCAGATTGGATTCTACAAGAGCAGAAAACCACATTAAAAAAAAAAAAGTCGGTTAATTCAGCAAAACTCAGGTGTTCTGGCTCAAGAAGAGGAGATGTCAAATTTTAAAAGGCTGTCACAGAGGATGGATCGGCTTTGGCAGGCCTGGGCAGTGGGTGGAAGTCACAGGTAGCCCTGGGACTGGGCAATACAAAGAAACATCAGTATTCTCTGCATTCTTTGCATTTTTTTAATTTTTTTAATTTTTATTTAATTTTTTTTCTTTGCGTTTTTTTTTTTTTTAAGTCTCTCGAAATATGTTGATGTGAGAACTTACCCACATCTGTGGATTCCAGAACCTCTGAGAGTGGAGCAGATGACTTGAATTTCGGGTCAAAATTGCCTCTTCTTTCATGCCTCTCCCTGTGCTTCGCCCATCACCACCACCAACACCACACTATTATTGGGTTTCTTCTTAATGGGGACTCAAATCACATCCCAGGCAAACTTTAACTAAAGTCCTTTTGAAGAAAACTGGTATGAAATATTATATGGATATAAAAAGACCAAGAGCCTGGGGCTGCCTCTTTTCCACTCAGCCACTGCAATGGGAGATTATAGACACATCCTACCACATAGGTGAACCTTGCGGACATCATCCTAAGTGAGATAAGCCTGACATGAAAAGACAGATACTATCTGATTCCACTTATATGAAGCACCTGGGGGAGTTAAATTCATAGAGCTAGAAAGCAGAGGGGTGAGGGACAGGGCCTGGGGGAAAGGGAAATAGAGTTTCAGCTGTAATGGGTGCAGGGTTTCAGTCTTGCAAGATGAAGACTTCTGGGGGATGGACACTGGGGATGGTTGCACAAGAGCGTGAGTGTACCAACTGCCCCTAAGCTGTGCACTTAAACACGTTGCATATTATGTATATTTTACCACAATTAAAAAAAATGTTTTAAGGGAGACTGTATTAAGACTAGCCAGAGTTCCTTAAGAAGCTTCTTTCCCAAAAAAAATAAAAATAAAAATAAATAAAAAATAAATAAATAAATAAAAAGAAGCTTCTTTCCCTGGGATTTCCTACTGTATCCTCATCGAACTAAAACACTTGGACAGGAAAAACTTCCCCACTCGATTTCATGATTTTAAGAATCCAGAGCTTCCGTCACAGGTTGGCCATGTGTTGGCGGGAACATAGCTCTTTGAACATAGCAAATGTTAATACATTTGTTTATTCCATCTTATTTGTGTGGGACAGTTCGCCAAATAGGCACCCAATTTGAGTGTGGTCCAGAAAGGAAACACAAACACAAACACAAACACAGACTTGTTTTCTTTTCCTTTTTCTTTTTCTTTTTTTTTTTTTTAGGACTTGTTTTCAACAGGCAAGTCTTCCCAGAGTGAGCAGAGGTCATACAGAATAGGACCTCTTCCTCCTCTGAAATAAATGTACAACTAAATAAATATTAGAGTTCCAAATCCCACCTACCTCCATATTCACGTCGAGGTGCTGAATTTGTCTTGTTCTAATTACAGCCAGAGGGGAGCCTGGGTGGCTCAGTGGTTGAGCATCTGCCTTTGGCTCAGGTCGTGATCTCAGGGTCCTGGGATAGAGTTCCGCATTGGGCTCCCGGCGGGGAGCCTGCCTCTCCCTCTGCCTATGCCTCTGCCTCTCTCTCTGTGTCTCTCATGAATAAGTAAAAATAATAATAATAATAATAATAATAATAATAATAATAATTGCAGCCAGAGAGCTAAATGTCCACTATGATCAAGACCTACCTTGAAACAAACGTTGTTGTACCTGCAACGCTAATCAGTATTTTTTCAAGAGAACTCTTATTTTATAGTCGATTTCCTAACTATACATTAATCTCTTTTTTAAAAAAAATCCCAGGGCATCTGTGTGGCACAGTCGGTTAAGCATCAACTCTTAGTTTTGGCTCAGGTCATGATTACAGGGTTGTGAGATGGAGCCCCGCGTTGGGCTCTGCGCTGGGCGTGGAGCCTGCTTAAGATTCTCTCTCTTACTCTCCCCCTGCCTCTCCCCCTTCTAAAAAAATCCCTTCTTCCTTAAATTCTCATATATAATATTAGATTTTAAATTTTCTACCCTGAAGCGATCGCTAAATTTGACATTGGCATAGTATTTGAGGCTGCATTCTTTCAGAAACCATCAAATACATAATGAGATGTCCTGAAATTCCCCTTCACCTGCTTCCCCTGCTCATCATCCCAACCCTCAGAAAAAGATTTTTCCACAAAGAATCTCATCTTATTGGGTTGCATGTTTTCTACAACAGCCTCTGTTATTTTAGAAGAGTAACAAAACAGGGCAGTATTTTGTTGCAACTAATGAACAGATCTGATCATAAGAACAAGTAAAATTTTAGTCTTCCCTAGGGAAACGAGATGTAAAATAGCTACTAAAAGTCAATATAAGATTCACATAAACTCACTTACATAAAGGATGGCATCCATATGTGTTTGTTTCTGCGGCAGGGATTTAGAGTTACGTATTTTCTGATTGATCATTTTGGCTCATGCTTGGCTGTGCTGTAGAAGTACCAATTCTTCACCCTTAAGTCAGAGAGATTGCCTTCGAGGAGTTAAATGTGATATTGTGGTTAATTGCAATGTGCTCACAGCACTCACAGAAGGCCCTATCTGTTGGCGGCCACAAAAACCGCATGTGACCTTCGGGGCCACGGCCTCCACTGCTTCTCCAACATCATCATGAGGCTGGCAGTATTTGGCTCTGGCTCTTGTTGGTGTTTCATCACCATGACTCTGCTCGTGACTATGTGTCCATGATATAAAATTAGCACAGGCTTAAGGTACTTTGAGAATGTTCTGCTCACTGACCAAAGGTTTTAATGAAGCATATAATCTGAACTTGGGTTCTGTTAATTATGATTCCTCAAAATTATTTACCTTTGTGGAAACCCATCAGCAGCTACGATCCAATAGTTTTGTTCTTATGTTCTCCCCTTCGGCTTTATGCCTACGCTACTGATTTCTTTTGAGTTCACTTAGGTAGCTTACACTATCATAGGCTCCTTATTTCCTGCCTAGTTGTGGCATACTTAAAAATTTTTTTTCTTCTCTTTAGTATCTCTGTATGTTCTTAAGTTTAACTTATTTTTGTTATATTATTTCCTTTCTTGAACTGTGTGCAGTTATCTTTCCCTTTTTTTAAGAAATCAGGCTAGTTTTTATTTTAAAAGCTTTGCTACAGGGGCATCTGGGTGGCTCAGTGGTTCAGCGTCTGCCTTTGGCTCAGGTTGTGATCTTGGGGTCCTGGGATCTAGTCCTGCATTGGGCTCCCTGCATGGAGCCTGCTTCTCCCTCTGCCTGTGTCTCTGCCTCTCTCTCTGTGTCTTTCATGAATAAATAAATAAAATCTTTAAAAAATATAAATAAAAGCTTTGCTGCAAATTAACACTAAAACTTTTTTTTAAAAGATTTTATTTATTTATTTGAGAGCAAGAGCAAAAGAGAGTGAGAGCATAGAGGGAAAGGGAGAAGCAGACTCCCCACTGAGCACAGAGCCCGATGAGGGCCTCCCTCCCAGGACCCTGATATCATGACCTGAGACATTTAACCAAAACTGAGCCACCCAACATTTTTTCTTAATTAATCTATATGAATAAACTACATTATGGATTTCCTGTTAAAAAGAGGATTTGTATTAATAAATTTCAAATGGGATAAGGTAAAAGCAACCACTTGGAAGCATGTTAAACTGTGAAAATGGCCTTATAGGTATCATATTATTTATACTTTACACTTGACAACTCAAACTGATAAGCTTGGTTGGACAACATAGCTAGAATTTAACATAAGAAGAGGACATTGGTATTTTCCAAAGTGAATTCCAAAGAACCTTAGTTCCTTTACATGTTCATAGCCATTATGTCTCAAATGGTTCTTTTATATAGAAAATTTGAGAAGCAATGGGGTAAACAGTTAAACGAGCTTATCTACATGGTACCTTTAAGGAACATCTAAAATGCCAACGTGCACTGTATAGCTCTAAGAGCCAGATATAAATATGCAGCATTTCTGTTTCTGCACCTGTTTCATCTGATAAGACTGGTGTTCTATAAAACATACTTTGAGAAGTTCTGGAATATCAGATGAATTCTTGACCTAGAAAATAGTCTGGCATGGTACATGGTTAGTTGAAGGAATGTCCTAAAACATTCAATGGCTTTCTAGAAGCCACTAAAGGAACTTCATTAAAAATCTTAAGGTTCAAAAAAAAAAAAATCTTAAGGTTCTAAATCGTCCATTTAGTGAGTTAGCTTCATGTTATCATTCACCAAGACAGGCAGGCCATGGAAATGTGTGGCCCACTTTGAAGGTGGGACGCAAAGTGAATTGACAAGAGTCCAGTGCTGCCAGGAGAATGTCTAAGGATTCCACATAGCAGATGTCCTTGTGATATCTAACAGAGAATCTGTTTTCAGCTGGGACAGCTTGGACTAAATGGAGAGCGCCCTCTCCACTCCACACCAGAGGCTGGCTGCAGGTAGAGGTAAGTCTGCAGGTGTGCCTTTTCTCCTTCTCCCTCTGCACGCAGGGCTGACCTGAGGCCTGGAGATGCAGCAGCCATACAGCCGTCATGAGGGATGTAAGAATAACAGCTCATGAGCTAAGGATGGCAAAGGCAAGGAGAGAACGAGCAAGCATGGGCCCCTGACACTCTCTTTGAGCCACTGCCCTGGCCCTGGGCTGCTACATTTGAATGTTTTGTTATGAGACACAGATGAAATTCTATTTGTTTAAGCTCTCATTAGTCAGGCCTTGTGTTATCTGCACTGGGAACATCTTAACCAAACCAATGCTCTGTCTTGGCTGAGAAAGGGCTACTGTGGAAATAATACATCTGCATCACAGGAAGCTGAAAATCAGATGTGTCTGAACATATTCGACACAACAGTGGGATGAGTCTTCCAGAAGCACATCCTGAGCTCCGAAAAGCTTCTTGAGGAAAACGCATCCTGCAGAAAGCAGATGCTAGACATTGTAAGAGCTTGACTCTGGTAAGAAAGCTTTGATTATTGGGGGAGGATGGGATGTTACGGAAATAGCATTGAATCTCAAATATCAATCTCCAATATTCAATACTGATAATGCAATTTGTTTCCTGACCCGGAGCTCATTGGGAGTTATATTGGATTATTAGGAGGGGATCTGTAAAAGAAAAGCTAAAGGAGATAACCCCACAGCACAAGCTTAGCTTTCCGCCCCCTTTGAGAGTGTAACACCTAAGAGGCACTCTCCCGCTTTGGAACAGAACATTGCAACGCTTTAACATCTCAAAAGCTCTGCTGTGTCCTCAGCTGTTTCGGGAGGTGCTAATGCCCCAGTAAGCTGGCAGATGGCAGATGTGAGAGGAAATTTGTTTGCAAAGGCATATAAGATATTGTCTGGGGACTCCCAGAAGTATTTGGAGGAGTCTTTGCAGAAGGACTTACAAGTAAGCTGAATGGGCAAAAGTCCATTTACCCAAACAAATTTGATAAATGCTATTAACATAACCTTATCTATACCTATAGCCTGGTGAAGCCTTAAACAATTTATGTGACAGAATGTGCGGAAGTGTTAGCCACGCACAGCTTTACCCCTTCATTACAGCCCCCTCAGGGAGGGTGTCCTCAGGGTAGAAGGCTATAGCACTTGGAGATAGAAGAAGTGATTCCAAAGGTCATGTCTCTCTCTCTCCTTTGTCTCTTGCAGGATAAGGCTTGGGCTGTAATGTGCCATCTGAGGCAGTATCTTTGATCCTGGAATTTTAAGAGGAAACAAGGTAAGGCCACACAGAGTAGAATGTACAAGTTGGCTGCGTAGAGCTGGCCACAGGCTTAGGAAGAGGATGCACCGTGCAAGGTGTGTGTATTCTCCAGCTAGTTCAACCCAGGATAGGAAGGGCAGAGATGCAGGGAGAATGTGCCTGGGCTGGAATAATTTCCTGTATTCCATTTCTTGTAAATCATAGCAGGGTGATAGGCAATAGGCAGGATTGAGGTTCATCTAAAGTGGGGAAACTCAACACATACTCAGAAACTGAATGGGGAGGCAACGTTGAAATTGTTTCATTCCTCCCTTCTCCCGTGTGTGCATCTCCTGCCTTGGATTCTATTTGTTGAACCACAGGATGCTCACACATTTGACAGTTCCCCACCTCTGCTATGACAGCAGCCCTGCCAGGTGGGGATGCTTGATTTTTTTTTTTTTTCCCATTCTGCTTGATTTTTTTTTTTCTACTCAGAAAACACCTGTAGGTCACGAAAACCTTTTTTCTGCCATGGGAAGGCAAGTGGAGCCGATGAAAACTCAAGTGGGGAAATGGAAATGAATTTAGTAGTCTTTGTATTGTTCCCTTTCTCCTCCTCAGAAATAAAATGGAATCTGGGCTTTTGGTTTCTCTCTGGTCCATGAAATGATAGACTTCCATTTTTCTTTGACTGATTGCCATCTCTCTAGAACTCACATATGACCCCCACTTTTGGAAGACACACTTGCCTTGCCAAACCGGAAGACTGGGAAGAGTCGTATTTCTCCCAAAATTGTCCTAGGAGTTGCTCAGTCAATGGAGGTGGCTCTGTTTAATCTCTGAAGAATGGCCAACCTGTTTTCCAAGGTTTTTTACACTCCCATCTGCAGTATTAAGTCTTAATTTCTCCACATCCTTGCCAAGAGTTTATGTGGTTGTTCTTTTTATTACAACCATCCTAGTAGTGTCATGTGATATGTCTTGGTGGTTTGATTTGCATTTCCCTAAATGACTAACGATGTTGAGTACATTTTCCTAGCTCTATTGGACTTTGAATATCATTTTGGAGAGATGTATATTCAAATCCTCCCAATTCTTTTTTTCCTCTGAAATATTAGTTTATTTATAGTGGTGATGCCCAGCAAAGACTCTGGTAAGAAAGTAGTATTTACATAGTTACAGTCAAACAAATGAAGGGTTATTAGCTGCCATGGTGAAGGAGACCTCACACCATGGGGAACCACAGGGAGTCTCAGGATGGGGGTGTTAAAAGGGCTTATTATAGTATTCGGGCTTCTGTTAGGTGATTTGGGGGAGGATCCAAGGAAACAGGAGTCTGTTCTAGTGCTGTCAGAGAGCAGGGGCAATTCGGGGATTAGCTTAATAGTTTTTTCTAGAAATCAGGAGGAATGGAGTAGGGCTAGAGTTGTCACTGGAGAAGCAGTAGTGACCCACGTTAGCTGGAGATGAGAAGTTGTGGTTGCACATTGTCTATGCATGTTGTGTTGACTAAATTTTTGTGGCTTTAATGGACTTTTAAAATCTCTCTTGGAGAAATACATATTCAAATCTTTTGCCTATTCAAATCCAATATTTTGAAATTGGATTATTTTGTGGTTTTTATCTATAAGTTATACGAGTTCTTCAAATATCTGGATACAAGTCTCTTATCAGTTATATGCTTTGCAAATATGTTCTCCCTTCTTTGTGGGCTGTTTTCACTTTCTGGATGATGTCTTTTGAAGCAAAAATTGAGTATAATAGCAAAGTCAGAGGTTAAAATTGAGTATAACCATCAATAAAATTAAAAGGCAACCTACTGAATGGAAGAAAATATTTGCAAATCTTATATCTGACATGGGATGAATCACCAAAATATATAAAGAACTCATACAGCTCAATAGGGAAAAAAAATCTGATTTAAAAATGGGCAGAAAGGACACCTGGGGGGCTCAGTGGTTGAGTGTCTGCCTTTGGCTCAGGTTGTGATCCCAGGATCCTGGGATAGAGTCCCATATCAGGCTCCCTGCGGGGAGCCTGCTTCTCCCTCTGTCTGTCTCTGCTGCTCTCTCTGTGTGTATCTCATGAATAAATACATAAAATATTTTTTAAAAATGGGCAGAAAAATCAAATAGACATTTTTCCAAAGAAGACATAGAAATGGCCACTCACTACATGAAAAGGTGCTCAACATCACTAATCATTAGGAAAATGCAAATCAAAACCCCAATGAGATATCGCTTTGTACCTGTTAGAATGGCTATTCTAAAAAAGATAAGAGATAAACAAATGTTGGCAAGAATGTGGAGAAAAGGGAACTCCCCCCCTTTTTTTTAAGTAGGTTCCACACCTAGTATGGAGCCCAACATGGGGCTTGAACAAGATTAAGAATCAGACACTTAACTGACGGAGCCACCCAAGTACCCCATGAGAAAGGGGAACTCTTGTGCTCCATTGGTGGAAATGTAGATTGGTGCAGCCACTGTGGAAAAACAATATGTAGGTTCCCTTAATAGATAAAAATAAAACTACCATATAATCCAACAATTCCATTTCTGAGTATTTATCCAAAGGAAGTGAAATGCACCCCAATGGTCATTGCAGCATTATTTAAAATAGCTAAGACATGGAAACAACCTAAGTGTCCGTTTAGATGAATGGATTAAGAAGACATAATATATACATATAAAATGGAATATTATTCAGCCATAAAAAGAAAAGAAATCTTACCATTTCTGACAATATGGGTGAACTTTGAAGGCATAATAAGTGAAATAAGCCAGAGAAGGACAAATACATATTACTCCATTTACACATGGAATCAAAAAACAAAACAAAACTCAAAGACACAGAGAACAGATAGGTAGCAGCTGGGGGCGAGGGAGGTAAGTAGGGTGTGAGGGGCAAATGGGTAAATGTGGTCAAAAGATACAAACTTCCATTTATAAAATAAGTAAGTCATGAGGGAATAATGTACAGTGTGGTGACTGTAGTTAATAATACTGTATTTTGTACTTGGAAACTGCTAAGAGAACAGACCTTAAAAGTTTTCATCACAGGAAAAAAATCAGAACTGTTGGTGATGATGGGTGTTAACTAGACATATTGCAGTGATCACTTTGCAATATATACATATGTGAAGTCATTATGTTGTACACCTGAAACTGATATAATGTTGTAAGGTTAAAATTATTATTTTTTGTAAGGTTAAAGGTTAAAATTAAATAAATAAAATAATTTAAAAATTAAATAATAAAAAACAGTTAAAAATTTAAGTAATAAAAAAAATTTAAAAACCAGAAACAACGGGGGATCCCTGGGTGGTTCAGTGGTTTGGCGCCTGCCTTCAGCCTAGGGCGTGATCCTGGGGTTCCAGGATTGAGTCCCACATCAGGTTCCCTGCACGGAGCCTGTGTCTCTGCCTCTCTCTCTCTCTGTGTCTCTCATGAATAAATAAATAAAATCTTAAAAAAAAAAAACAGAAACAAAAAAGAACTGAGCATAACTTTGCACATCACATTTGAGATTATCATTTGCGAATTAAAGAAGGTGGAGAAGGAATTGTAAACCATAAAGAATGGCTGAAGGAGGTGTTGGTGCTGAACATGGAAAGAAGGAAAGTAAGGAGATATGTACCTCAATTTTTAAAATAGATAAAGATCTGCCATAAAAAGAGCGGAAGTGATATGAGTCATTCCTGAAGGAAAAGCTAGTTTCAAAGATGGAAGTACTAGAGCAGATTCAGGTTCAAAGATTTTAACTATTAGACTTGTTTAACAAAAATGGGCTTTTGGAGGAGTTCTCTACAATGGAGGCATCCAAGAAAGAGCATAATGGTCACACCTCAATGATACATTGGAGAATTAAACATTCTATGGGAAGTTAAACTAGATGATCTCTTGATTTTCTTGCTGTCTCAATTCTATGATTTCTTTAAAGTACAAATTTTCAAATTACAAGAGATAATACTGGTCAACATAAACGTTTTTCTCACTTGATCAAGCTGTGTGAGAATCTTGAATGGTCATGTTAAAGTTATATTAAAAAATATCCATTCCCCCTTCAAAAGTCATCCAGTAGAAACCATTCCAGAAACAGGGCACAAAACTTAAAAAGTTTGTGGGTTTCAACATCCCGGTAAAAACAGTGTTGTATAATTATTAAAGAATTATTTCATAGTATCATAGTGCCTCTCATGTGTTAAATCACTCAAAGTTAAACATGAATCTTTCCCATTTAACTTCTTTTTTTTTTTTTTTCTTTTTACCTCTCAGTTGCAGAGGTCAGGTCACAGTATCTTTATGGAGCAAAACTACTCCATTCTTCTTCTGCAGTCATGACAGGTAGAAGGAAATTGCTAAACTGTCCCACAGAGCATGACAACCAGAGAATAAAGTTTCCAGCAAATATTGGTTAAAATATTTTCTGGCTCATGGTCCAGAGAATAAAAGAAAAATTCCTTTAGATGCAGAGTAGTATTAAGAGCTTGAAGCATAATAAAGGTCAGTAAAATCATTGTTCATTTTCCTTGGAAAAGATACAAAGCTCAGAAATAAAGTCCAGGAGAAAATTGAGCATGAAAAAGAAATCCAAGGATAATTATTTTTACTCCTATAAAGCAGGCTTAGCAATAACCACTCAGTTGTTTGCCCAGGGCGGCTGAGAATTTATACCAGATGAAGACATAATAAAGAATTCTGACTACTTTACTCTTATGGGAAGTCTCGAGTAGCCAAAACAAAATCAGAAATTGGTAAATATTTTATGTTTATTTCCATTTTTTCTTAGGAAAGATGTGAGGGCAGGAAAAATAAAATTCCCAGAGGACCCGAAGAGAGAAAAGAAGCTACAACTTTATACAAAACCAGAGAACAGAGTGGGAACTAGTGGAGCGCAGCCCAATTCCAGGGTTTAAACAAAGGAGCTTTGCCACAAATACTAAAATGCAGCAACAGCCCCCAAAACAGGGACAGCAGAGTAAAGAAAAGCTAGCAGCGTGATGCAAAAGCAATGAAAAATAAGAGACAAGGGCAGCATTACTCCCAGCACATTCACCAGAAAGGGAAAAGGATCAAGCATTCCTTACCTAGAAGGAAATGTTTGTTGTAGGAAGTAACAGATTCTCAGGGGAAGCCCAGACAGCAGGAGGAGTCACGGGGATCAAAGGGGATCAAGGAACTTTCTGGGCTCAGAAAGTTCAGAATTAGTAGGAAAAAGGATTCTAACCTTACAGTTCTTTTAAATAATTAAGAGATTAGAAAATACCTGCTCATTGAAGCCTTTCGACAGAAAGTCCTGTTCATAAGATGGGGGAGAGTCAGAAATATAATCGGGGGGAAATGTGTAGTTTGTTTTGTTTTGTTTTTCACTTTACTATCACAAACTCTCCATATGCCCCATCCCCACCTCCGTCAAACTTACTGCCCTCTTGTTTAAACAAATAAATGAGCTTCCTGGTAACACTAAAGGCATCTAGAGGTGAGAGAGTACTATGGTACCACTCTTTAGAGGACTGACCCCCCCACACCTAAAGCCCTGAATTGTTTCAGACCACTATGATGCCCTTTGACATTAGGCTCAATAATGTAATAGGAAATGGTGACCAAGAGCTACACTCTGTTGAGAAGATGGGGTGGGGGGTTGGCCAGCAGTCATGAGATAGTGAAAATACCTACGAAACTTCTAAGCGGTGTCTCAATTTTTTCATCTGTAAAACGGGGACCATAAGATCTATTTTTTGGATTGTTGTGGTGCACATCTAGTGGACTGCAACCCAGGATTAATGGCATAAGTCAGTCCTGGACTTATTACCAGGAACAAGGACCCTCAGAGTGATCCTAGCTGCCTCTGCGGTGCCCCAAGGGGCTTGCCGAGGTGGGAGCCCTGAATCTGAGCCCTGGGGTCCTCCGTTCCATCCTCTTTGTCAAGGTGCTATGCTGCTGCTGCTGCTGCTGCAGGGATCAAGTCTCCTGAGATGTTCTCTCTCTGCAGGCGTGGAGGGTTTTCCCTTCCTCACATGGTGGACATCAGCGTGGGACTTTTAATGAGATTTTCTGACATTTAGAGGCTATTAGAAAGAAAGTATGACACAGAGAATAACTATTGCGCAGGCCCAGAGCCATTCTTGGGCTGCTTAGAGTGACCACTCCCAACCATCTGCTGGCTGCTTCCTCACTGTGGCGTGTGTCAGTTAGAGCCTTTGGAAAGCACATGTGGGCTTGGAGTTGGCAGTGCAAAAGGTTTACTGGGGAAGAAAACCTACTGGGAGAAAAAGGAGGGAGTGGGATTGAGTAGGAGAGCCATCAGACCGAGATGCAGATCTTGTCCAGTGGAAGCACCAGAGCGAGGACTGTCTTTGCGGAGGTGGACTTGAGGCAGTCAACAGCTGGAGGCTGGCAGCTGGCCTTGCTACTTATAGCTGGGCAGTGAGTCTTCCTTGAAGGGGTCTCTGAGCACTGCACATTCCTGGGTCCGCGCACAGTTCAACACCTCTAGGTATCCACTCCAAATCATCAGAAATGCCTTTGCATCACTTGGCCTCCCATGCTCACCAACTGACCCCTGACTCCAGAAATGAGACAAAGTCTCAGGTCGACTCCTGTAGCCTCATGTCCTGCTTCATGTCCTACAGACTTCTCCCCTACATGACTGACAAAGGGAAAGTCCTTTCCCCTCATAGAAACCCCACTGCTATCCACGAGAGTGTGGCTGGTTTATAGACAACCACACAAATGTCTAATAGTGGTATATTCCCCAAATATGGGTTATTCCATCTTGAAAAGCACCACATGTGGCATTTCAGCAGCTAATCCAAATGGCACTCTGCCAACCTCAGTAAAGATCCCTACCAGCCTTTTCTCGTCAACGGTACCATACTCTTGGAATCCAGTTGTATCCAGGGACACCTTATTTTTAAAAAAACAATATATGTAAAAAGTGCTTTGAGGATCATTTTCTGTGTAAACGCAAGAAATTATCCATATAGTGCCAAATATTTATGGATGTATGAATACATTCTTGACTGAATTTCTCACTTTCCTTCTAAATATAGCTATCATGCACTTTCAAATAGTGAGTAATAAGCAAGAACATGCCAAAGTTTAAGAAGAGAGTGTTTAAAGCATTTTCTGATTTTCCTCTTCATAGCATATACTTAATATGGTTAGTCTCAAGCTCAAATAGAGTTTTTTTTTCTCCAAAAGTTAGTTGTAAGACATTTGTTTGGAATTTGGAACATATTTCCTATTGAAATAATGCCCTAAATTGCATTTACTTTCCTGGGTGAACCCACAAAAGGCTAACGTACCTAGAACTGTAAGAACTTACCTCTTCTTCAGTTTTATATATATATATATATTTTTTTTTTTTTTTTTCTTGAACAGGGAGGGAAGAGCAGAGGGAGAGGGAGATAGTCTTAAGCAGGCTCCACACCCAGGGCTGAGCCCACCACGAAGCTTGAACTCAGGACCCTGAGATCATAACCTGAGCCAAAATGAAGACCTAATGCTCAACCAACTGAGCCATCCAGACACCCAGGCTACAATATATTCTTAGGGATATTATGCATATCAAGATATCTTTGAAAAGATCATTCACCTCCTTCACAATACAATTCAACATGGCAACTTAGAGTGTAAAGAAAACTCAAAAAATGAAAACAGAAACTCAAAAAGGAGGAAGGGTCAAGGCTTTGGAGGGTGGATGTGAGGAGGAAGGATAGGTGGATCCCCCCCCCCCCCCCCCCCGCCATGCCAATCTCAATTTGTCTTGACTTTTGCCATCTCCTATGTCTGTCAGTCCCTCCCTCATCTTGCAAACACAAACCTGTGGTTCTGGGAGTGCTGTGAGGACAGTCATGGGAACTCCTTCCCCTTTCACTCCTCCCTCTCCCCTCTTTCTCCAGATTCCACCTCTCATCTCCATTTCCCCCTCACTCTCTCCCCTTTTCTCAAAAGATTTCTCTTTAATTCTTCGTGGTTGAGCCACTTGCCCCATCGTACCTTATGTTGTCTTATTTCCACCTTTAAATTCCTCTCTAGTTTATCTCTGTTTTGCATCCTTGGCCATTGCCTGGATCCGGCTCTCACCATTTCTCCCTGGCAACTCGCATGACTCTCCCTGTCTCTACTCTCATGTATCCCGTCTGTTCTCCATCCTGGACATAAGACAAATTTCATCATGCTGCTCTCCTCAAGGACTCCAATTCTCTGGGGATAAATCTAAACTCCTCGTACCTGGCTGCTGCCACCCTTTGGGCCTCATCTTATCATGCCTCCACTCATTTCTTCTGACTGAGTCCTTCCAACCTCCTCAGACTGGGTTGGCCAGACCCCTTTTAACCTTCCTTAGGGTCCCCCTCTTAACTTAGCATTTTTAGTTGCTTGCTTCCGTTTCTCCTATGAGATGGTGAGCACTTTGAGGGTGGACACTAAGCCTCTTATCCGTAGTGCAGTTGTTACAGAATTGAATCCATTCTACTACCAGTTTGAGGCATAGTGACGAGTGGACTGAGGCTGTGGACAAGATGAGGAGCGGTGAGGTTTAAGGAACAGCAGTCCACGTGAGAGTCTGATTTCATTATGGGCTGTGGAGGATCTACTTTAGCAGGAGAGAAAGGGATCCCAGTGAAGGAGGGAGATTCTCAGCACCTGATGTAAGGGAGAGCCACTTTTACAACAGGCAAGGAACTTGGGCTAAATTGGCCCAAGTAAGTCAGGAAAATCCTGTACCCTCTGTTTAATGTATCACAGCCTCAGCAAAAGCAAATGTCAAAAATCAGTATCACAGCTCAAATGCCCCCATTGAAAACGAATGCTAAATATATGTCTTGCTTTAAAGATTCTTTGAACCACAGTCATTTTTGCGAGAAACAAATTTACTAGGATACTTTCCTAAATCATATATATTCTGAATAATGTCCCCAATAACATATACATTAATAATGTGCATTCGGAAACAAATTCTGCTAAATAGTGCTTAATGAACATTATTAATAAGGAATATTAAGGCCCCTTTTTGCATTAGTAGGCCCTCCTTCAACCTACAAAGCTTCTTCCTCCCAGGCAAATCTTGTCTTTAAAAATAGCGCTTTTGACCGGAGCTGCGTAAGTAGCCCCAGATTCCTGGTAACACGAACATTTGCCTAACAATTTTTTCTTCTTTAGGAGTTGCAAGTGGCCTTGTATTAACTATGTCAGGCTACAAGGAAAACACTAATTTACTAATTCTGGAGTGGAAATTTTTTCCTTCTCTATCCAAACCTGCTGACCCACAGCAACCACAACAAAAATCCGTCAAGGCAGACATAAATATAGGTTTTAAAAAGAGAAATAGAAAGTGTTCCATTTCATGCTTGAGTACAATAAATAATAAATACAGCAAACAAAAAAAATGCTTCGGTATTCTCTTTGGGTGACAGGACAGGCAGAGGAGAAGGAAGGCTGAGGAAGGCAGTAGAATTAGAAATAGAATGAGAGGAAAAGATGAGAGACAGATAGGCATAGAGAACTCAAGCTACAAAAGGAAAGATAAAGACAAAAGCAAAGCCAGATAGGTAGACGAATTAAGTTTTGGTGGTCGATGGAGTGTGGGGTGTAAGAAGAGGAAGACACGGAGGTTTCAAATGTCGGTAGAAGGTGGTACCACTAACCCAGCTGAGGAAGACCAAGAGCGGAACCGGGTAGGGGTGGGGACAGATACTGAGCTCTGTCCCAGACAGACTGTGTTTGAAGGACCTGCCGCAAAACCAGAAGGTGGTTATATCTCAAGAGCTGGAATGACACAACTCAGAGCAAGGGACTTAAATTTGGAGTTCGTCCCCTTAGAGACGGCAACTAATGGTGTGAAAGCGAAAGGAAGAAAGTGCTAGGGAGAGAGTGAAGAAGGGGTCCACGGTGGACACCACAGAATGACTTCATCAAACTCTCATGTTAGCTTTTTCCAGTGAAAGCCATGTGGTTGAATATGCTGCATCATTTTTCAACATTGGGGTTTGACATTTTGTGATTCATTGATCTCAATGCCTGTTTCTAATTTGATTGATAGCTACACTTGTTTTAATGGTAAAGTATCTCACAAAGATACACAGACTCAAAGGGAGAAGTGCATCATTGGCAGCACTTACTAAATAATGATACTCATTTTTCTCTCCTATACATTAATTATGCAGCAGCCTTTGTTGAAATCCAGATGGTCGATTTCCATCTTCTCTGGTATCAATTGGTTGTTCTTGCAAAGTAATTGGGAAGTGTGTTTTAAAATTTTTAACAAGTGGGCTGAAAGCCTACTGAAATTCTCCATTGGATAGATGCTTAAATTGGTTAAAAATTTAATAAATTTAAATTTAATAAAATTAAATTTTATAAATTTATAAATGGATTTAATATTTATTTAATATTTATTTAATTTATAAATATAAAATGTTAAATTTATATTTATATAAATATTTAATATTAATTTATTAAATAACTTTAATAAAATTTAATTTTAATAAAATTAAATTTAAATAAAATTCTATTTCCAAGTTTTTTTCCCAAATATTTTAGGTGTGCAGATATGACAGTTTCAGTAGGTGTTATGTTTACGTTGATGAGGCAACAGATTCATTTAATGGTGGAGACGTTGCCAAACTTCCATCTTCAAAATGGTCTCTCTTCAATACGAGTTTCTTTCTAAAAGTAATTAATTTCTTACTCTTTAGCTCACTCTTTCAGATCTGTTGAGACCATGATTGCTTCCCCTCCCAATGTGACTGATGAAAGAGCAGTTCCCAAAAAGGTCAGCTCTGTCATTTCATGTCCCCTTGACTCACAATGTTAGTACCACCTTCAATCAGCAGCATTTTTGCTGTGATTTTTTTCAAACCATTTGTCCATATTTTGAGGATTTGTTTAAAGGTAGATTTTTAAAAAAGGTAGGTATTATAATCCATAAACCCACGTAAACAGCAGTTTGTGGCAGTAATGAATGAATGAGAAAGCAAGTGAATGAATGAGATCACAGAGGTCAACTTCCTCATTATGCAAGATGTTCTACTTTTCCCTGGAACATTTTGTGTACCTGACATGACACAGATAGAGTGGGGGCAACCACGTCATTTTGTAAATAAACATTAGTAAAGCCTCTAAAGTGGATCTCAAAATGTGAGGAAAGCATAATTTCCTTCTTGTCTGTAGATTTAAACATATGTAGATAGGATTACTATTATTTTCTTCCCAGGCCCCAGTGGTTTGTCTTCCAAAACCAAGGGAAGGGGAGTGTCTCCACTTTGGAGACCACTGCTTCAGAGAAGGAGAGCTCACACTTTAGCATGTCTATGAATCTTTTGGAGGTGATTTATTTTGTTGGTGCATTTATTGAGAAATAGTTTACATATAGTAAAATTTACCAATTTAGGCAGATAGTTCTTTTTTTTTAAAGATTTTATTTATTTATTCATGAGAGACGCAGAGGCAGAGACATAGGCAGAGGGAGAAGCAGGCTCCCTGTGGGGAGCCTAATGTGGGCTCGATCCCAGGACCCCGAGATCATGCCCTGAGCCAAAGGCAGATGCTCAACCACTAAGCCACCCGGGTGCCCTAGGCAGATAGTTCTAGGTGGTATGTAACATCATCACAGGCAGGATATGGAAAATTTCTATCACTCCTCCCCAAATCTCATGACCCTCTGTAGTCCATCATTTCCCCCTAGTTGCAGCCCCTGGCAAGCTCATGTGGATTTCTGCCCGTAATTGAGATAAAATTCATATAACTTAAAATTGACCTTTGAAACCATTTTAAAGTGCATGACTCAGTGGGTTGTAGTATATTCACAATGTTGTGCAACCATCACCCCTGCCTAATTCCAGGAAATTTTCATTACTCACAAAAGAAACCCCATACCCATTAAATAGTCTGCAAATATTTCCTATAAAAAGCTTGTTCAACATGCAGATTCACAAGTTCCCGAGACTCTGACCTGGTATGTGGAGTGGGGGTGGGGGGTGGTGAGACTCTAGAATCTGCATCTTTAATAAGCCCCCAGGTGGTTTGATGCAGTTGGTTCACAAACCACATTTTGAGCATCTCTCTTCTAAAGATAAAGTGATTATAATATAGCACGATACAATCTAATTTTAGAAGAGACACACATGTAGTAATTGGACTGTTTCCTTAGAAGTATTATCTAAAGCTCCCTGGTACTTCACCATTGTCTTCCAACAAATGAGGTCTCATTAAAATTTTTCTTTCCTTAACCCTACCATTCATTTTCCTCGATAGAGATTTTCCAGATATTTCTGAGCATCTACAAGGGATGTTTCACATCGTTTTGCTTCCTCTAGCCACCTGGAGACTCCTTGTATCACAATTTATGCTGGCCATACCAAGAATGTCAAAGTCCATGGCACGAAGTGCTATCTTCTAAGCCTCCCTATCTTAGGGTGGGTTTCCTGGAAACAGACTTGAGATGGAGAATTGTGCACAGCACAATTTGGGGAGTGCTCTAAGATGTTTTGGGGAGTGCTCTAAGATGACATACTGGTAAAGAAGTAAGAAAAGCAGATGGAGCAGGTGGAAAGGCTAAGAATTTAGCTCATCTTATGGCCAAACCTGAAGGGGGGTTGGCCTTTCAGTGTTGTTCCATACCAAGGCAAGCCCAGTTGGGCTTTTGTATATCAGCAGAAGCCAGACACTGGCCATAGGCTGCTCTGCAGGAGAAAGAACAATTTCCTGTGGTGGAGAGCATTTTTTTTTTTTAAAGAGGACATATTTACTTACATCACTATTTCTGTTTTGCAACTATAATTTTAAGTAATAAAATTTTCCAGGAAATCAGGTAGCTTTAAAATTAAGCTATTGAAACAAAGAACATTTTCACAACATGCTTTTTATGTACATGAATTTTTAAGAGTTTAAATGGTTCTTTTGAAATACTGCAATATAACTAAGAGCTCCTATTTAGACCTTGTAATTTTTTTTCCAAAACTGTTGAGTTGAGGAGATCATGCTTATCCTTATAATTCAGATCCTTCTAGATGAAGCTCTTGTCAAACACACTTACAAATACAAACCTTCTTCATAAACGATCTATGTTTGACGGTGAGCTGAATCTATTTGACACGTTTTGGGGTGAGCAAAGATACTTTCTAAGCAACTTAAATCTCTTCTGGAAGTTTTCTGAATCAGTCATGCCATTGCTTGTAAGTTGTAGAAGTTGTGGGACATCAGCAGATGATAGTCCAGCATCTGAGGTAGGGGTATTCAGGGCCCCAAAGAGGTTTCTAAGCAGAACACTACAGTATCCACTACAGTCCACTTTTTTATGCCATTCATACCCCTATGCATTTTCATAGTAAGTTCCTTTGTTTGGAAACAGCTTACCCAGGATTCTGGTTGGTCTCATTTCCTGCAGAATTAAAAAAAAAAAAAAAGTCAGTGGGAAGAGCGAAAGCCCCCACTTCTGCAGCTGATCTGGAGAATATACTGATAACTTGATGCCAACCTCTTCCTTTGCCAACTCTGGTTTCCCCTTAACCTCAGTCAGAAGCTATGCTGGCCTCGGTGGCTTGCCTAGTACTGTCACCCAGACTCTTATTCCTGAGGGGTCGAGCCCCTGCTACTATGACCTTGCAGTTTCTGTATTTGTTCATTTACTATCAAAATGGGGCCACTGAGAACCAAGAGATGCTCATGTGGATTACCTGAGCACCAAATATATTCTACGCTGCCCCCGCATTATGTAGCAGCAACTCTGAGCTGCGCCTACAGCTCACTGTCAAACAGCACCCACCTTGCTCCAAAGGGGAGGGGATTTTGACAGAAACTATTGTAATACTCCTGAAGTCAATGGAACCTTAAGAGACTGTGATTTGACTTTAAGATGGTAAAATGTGTGACTTGTTCATTAGAACCATCTCTGTAGAAAGGAAACCATTTGGCAAAATATTTCTGAGCTGCTCTGTCCTGACACTCCAAGCCTTTCCCATTAAGAAACCAAAACTTTTCATTGATCTTGAATTCTCATTTAGCAACTTCCCACCTCTTTCCTTTCATTCATAACCAAACTCTTCAAAAGACAATCTATGCCAGCATTTTCCAAAGCATCCAAGGAATACTGGGTCCATGATATTACAAAGCAATTTCAGGGTAAATGCATTTGGGAATTTTAATTAATTATCACTAATAGCTAAGATTTGCTGATGGTTTACTACAAAGCAGGCACTATGCTAAAAGCTTTCAAAGTATTAGCTCATTTATTTTATTCAGGCATTCACTCATTCAACAAATATGTATTGAGTTCCTACCATGTGTCAGTCACCATAATAGATGCTGGGAATATAATAAATTACAACAACCACAAAAGACATGGTTCCTACTCCCACGGGGCCCACACTTTAGTGGAAAGACAGGTATTAATCAAAGAATCACTAATAAATGTAAAGTTGCAGTGGTGCTTATTGCTATAAAAGATACATGGGGCACCTGGGTAGCTTAGTCAGTTAAACACCTATCTTCAGTTCAGGTCATGATCCTGGGGTCCTGGGATCAAGCCCCGCATCAGGGTCCTGCTCAGTACTGAGTCTGCTTCTCCCTCTGACCTCCCTCCTTCTTGTGCTCTCTCTCTCTCTCTCTCTCTCAAATAAACAGATAAAATCTTTTTAAAAAGACAGAGAGATACATGGCAGTATAAAAGAATATGATCAGGAAATTAACTTTGTAAAGTTGTGGAAAACTTCTCTAAGAAATTGGAAGTTGGTCTGGGGTTGGTCTGGGAATAATGAATAAGAGATACACACAGACACACACACACAGAGCGTAAGGAAATCAGTCAAAGATATCATACAACAAAGTGACATGATTCGATTTGCATTTTAGAAAGATCATACTGGAAAGGATGTGGGGAAGAGATGAGAGAGTGACAAGATTGGAAAGAGAAAAACTTCAGGAGGTTCCTGAAGCACACAGAAAAGTTAACATTTAGGCCTAAACCATAGGGGATCAAGAAGAGGGAAGAATAGATGGCTATGAGAGAGGTAAATTCGACAGGATTTGCTTGGATGTAAGAAGTAAAGGTATGAAAAGGTTTAAGGGGTACCTAAGGCTTCTAATTTGGTTAAAAGATTAAAATAGATTACTATTGACTAGGAGAGGGACCTAGGAGGAGAATCAAGTTTTGAGAGAGTTGGGATGAGTTCATCTAAGTCTAAAATGAATATGAAATACCTGTGAGTTCTTTAGAGTAAGATTATTCAATTTGGGCACCACTGATATTGTAGGCCAGATAATTCTTCGTTGGAAGCCATTGTCCTGTCTACTGTAGGATGGTTAGCAGCATCCCTAGCCTGAGACCCACTGGGTGCTGGGACCACCCTATTCCCAGTCCTGAAAATCAGAGATGTCTCCAGACATGGCCACGTGTTCTCTGGGGTACAAAACCTCTCTCTGTTGAGAATTGTGGGTTATTTATTTATTTATTTATTTATTTATTTATTTTTGAATGCACCAAACACATCCACATTTTTTTTAAGCAAATGACAAAGACCCAGTTTACCGGCTTTACTTTTTTTTTAAACCTAAGCTTAACATTACATATTTAAACAACTGTCAAATCTTACTAAGTTGCCAGTGTTCATGCACAACTAGAAACACATCCACAGGGATCCCTGGGTGGCGCAGCAGTTTAGCACCTGCCTTTGGCCCAGGGCGTGATCCTGGAGGCCCCGGGATCGAATCCCACATCAGGCTCCCGGTGCATGGAGCCTGCTTCTCCCTCTGCCTGTGTCTCTGCCTCTCTCTCTCTCTCTCTCACTGTGTGCCTATAATAAAAAAAATTAAAAAGAAACACATCCACAATTTATATTAAACGGAAAACGTATTAAAATTGAGATTATTTTCGTGGAAGATTCATCCTGGCAATGTGAACTTCACAGCAGGCTGACTCTACTTGGCTCACATTTCAAACACAATGGAAAAGCAGGTCCGTTCTGGTGTTAGTGTACGAAAGAGTCATGGCCACCTTGGATTATGTTTAATAAAAAAGCAAAGTGCACACAAATATTTACAACAATTTTAAAAGACAAAACAGAACAAAACAAAAACCAAAACAAAAAAAAAAAAAAACCAAAACAACGGTCCCAACAATAAACTCAAAAGTTTGAGTTGACAAATAGGGCTCTGATGAGCTGTGTCTAAATACTTTAGATTAGGTACAGTTATACTGCAAGTTGAGTTCAAGAAATTTCACAGAGGAAGACATGGACATGGCCAACAAGCACATGAGAAAATGCTCCGCATCACTGGCCATCAGGGAAATACACATCAAAACCACAATGAGATCCCACCTCACACCAGTGAGAATGGGGAAAACTAACAAGGCAGGAAACAACACATGTTGGAGAGGATGCGGAGAAAGGGGAACCCTCTTGCACTGTTGGTGGGAATGTGACCTGGTGCAGCCACTCTGGAAAACTGTGTGGAGGGTCCTCAAAGAGGTAAAAATAGATCTACCCTATGACCCAGCACTGTTGGGGATTTACCTCAAAGATACAGCCAAACTCCGGGACACCTGTACCCCAATGTTTCTAACAGCAATGTCCACAATAGCCAAACTTTGGAAGGAGCCTCGGTGTCCATCGAAAGATGAGTGGATAAAGAAGATGTGGTTTATGTATACGATGGAATATTCCTCAGCCAGAAATGACAAATACCCACCATGTGCTTCCACGTGGATGGACCCGGAGGGTATTATGCTGAGTGAAGTAAGTCAATCGGAGAAGGACAAACATTATATGGTCTCATTCATACAGGAAATATAAGAAATAGTGAAAGGGGTTATAGGGGAAAGGAGAAAAAATGAGTGGGAAATATCAGTGAGGGAGGCAAAACATGAGAGACACCTAACTCTGGGAAACGAACAAGGGGTAGTGGAAGGGGAGGTGGGTGGGGGGTGTTATGCTACATGTTGACTAATCGAACTCCAATAAAAAAATACATACAAAATATACAAATATATACCCAAAAAAAGTTGAGTTTGTTTGAAATCTTCAAAAAAGCGTGTCCCTGTCAGTCCTCAGTGGTGCCCGTTACAGCTAACATGTCTGCTACACGCATGCATTGTTACTTGTGGTCCAAGTGTAGCAGCTGCTCCTTACCATTTATCGTCAAGGACTTTAACTGGCCGTTGTCTTCAACTTCTACTCTTTCTTCACCATTCTCCACAATTCTCTTTGTAGTGATTTTTCTGCCATTACCATTTTAGTAGAAGGGGATGTAGATTTGAAGTTGCCCATCCCACTACCACCAAATGTCATGGAAGAGAATGAAGTGAAGCCCCTGGGACCTGGCGATGCGAAGGAAGTAAATCCTGTATCAAAAGAAGAAAACCCTCCTTGGAAAGATGGAAATCCACTGAAGGTGGAGAAAAACAACCCCACGCCTTGGTTCCTGCTCCCAGGGGGGCCTCTTCTGCTCCCAAAGAAGTCCTCAAATGGGTCTTTGAAGAAGTCAAAGGAAAATGGATCCCTTGCACCAAAAAATTCCCTGAAGAAGTCATCTGGGTTACAGAATGTGAAGCCAAACTCCAACAGTGTCAAAATGAACCCCACCTCCACCATCTAGCCTTTCTTTGCCGTGTCTGTCATAGATGTCCCTTTTTTTGCATCTGATAACACCTCATATGCCTCAGCTACTTGCTACTTATTTCTTCTCTGCTTCTTCTTTATTTTCAGGGTTTTTATCTGGATGCCACTTTAGGGCCAGTTTCCAGTATGCCTTTTTATTTTTTTTAAAGGTTTTATTTATTTATTCATGAGAGACACAGAGAGAAAGGCAAAGACACAGGCAGGGAGAGAGGGAGAAGCAGGCTCCATGCAGGGAGCCTGATGCAAGACTTGATCCCGGGACTCCAGGACCATGCCCTGGGCCGAAGGTAGGTGCTAAACTGCTGAGCTACCCAGTGATCCCCCTGGTACGCCTTTTTAATATCCTCAGCTGAGGCATGTCTCTGCACGCCTAGAACGTCATAGTAATCCACCATGTTTTAATAGGCTGTTAGAGTGAGTCCTAGGACAGGGAGTCGGTGGCGGGTAGGAGGCATGGCGGGGCAGCGGCCCAGGTCCCCTCAGCTCTAGCATCGTGGGTTTATTTATTTATTTATTTATTTATTTATTTATTTATTTTGCATCGTGGGTTTAGATGGAGGCTGTTCCCAGGGGTTCCACTGCCTTGCATATCCTAATGGACCCGTATTTGCATCTCAGCCCACACCTTCTCCTGAGTTCTAGACTCACACAATAAACAGCTTACTAGACATTTCCAGAGTGGCTGGACAGGATGAGGGCCCAATTCAATTCAGGATGATATTTAATCCCATCTGCACAAATTCTGTTCAGAATCCCATTCAAGGTGTCAGTTCTTTAAAATGCCTAAGGGGGCACACACTGCTGTCAAATTCTCGCCTGTATAGAGAAATTCCTCTCTAGAAAAAGAGAAAAATGAGAAAGGAAAAAGATTTTTATTTTGGAGCCTGGGAGTAATGGCTCCTTAATAGCTAAATAGGTGGATGTTTCAGGACCTTAGGGAAATCTATGAATCCAGAAACAGACTGTTCAATCACTTAACACTGGTCAGATAACAGGGTTGTCCTAAATTCATGGGTTTAAATGTGTCAAGGAGAATTCATTCTATGTGAGAATAGAGCTGATTCTTTCCCTTCATTTTATTATCTTCTCTAATAATATGACAAATATATATTTATTATAGAAATGTTTAAAACAGAAAAAGGATAAAAAATGTATAATTGTTCATGAACTGACCGCTCAGACGTATTCTAGATTTTATATCCTTGTCATACATTTTTTAAAAATTGGAATCCAGTTGAATAGATGCTTTTATCTCCCAGCTTTTTAAACATTATAATGTGGAGGTCTGATGACTATACTATAGTTAGTCATTCTTATTGAGAGATTAACTTTCCGTATTTCAGGATTTTAAATAATGCCCCACAGAACATTCTTTTTTTTTTTTTTAAAGATTTTATTTATTTAATCATGAGAGACACAGAGAGAGAGGCAGAGACACAACACAGGCAGAAGGAGAAGTAGGCCCCATGCAAGGAGCGTGACGTGGGACCTGATCCCGGGACTCCAGGATCACGCCCTGGGCCAAAAGCAGGTGCACTAAACCACTGAGCCACCCAGGGATCCCCCCCACAGAACATTCTTAGACCAAATCTCTGATAACATCCCTGTGTCTCCTCAAGCTAGAGTCTTAGAGGGGTATAAAATGTTTCTAGGTCCCTGATCCATGTTGTCATGTCATATCCCAGAATAACTGTACCATGTACACACCCACCAGTGATGTGTAAGGTGAGTCTCTTACCCCATTCTCATCTTCATCACCAAAACTTTAAAAACAACAACAACTTTGCCTATCTGAAGTGCATGATCATTTTTTTCCCACCTTAAATTAGGCTATAAGATTTGTGTTACTAGTTGTTTCCTAAAGGGTACAACACTCATTGTTCAAGTGGGAAAGGAAAAGCATTCAGGCTCAGCTGCTGCTTGGAGGCCTGGGCTAGGCCAGGTCACCGTGAGGAGGGAAGTGAAGTGAATCTGCACACCCAAACCTCCTTATGCACAGTTTCCTCCTATAGCCTCCCTTGTCAAACAACACATGTTGGAGAGGATGTGGAGAAAGGGGAATCCTCTTGCACTGTTGGTGGGAATGTGACTTGGTGCAGCCACTCTGGAAAACTGTGTGGAGGTTCCTCAAAGAGTGAGAAATAGAGCTATCCTATGACCCAGCAATTGCACTGCTGGGGATTTACCCCAAAGATACAGATGCAGTGAAACGCCGGGACACCTGTACCCCGATGTTTACAGCAGCAATGTCCACTATAGCCACACTGTGGAAGGAGCCTCGGTGTCCATCGAAAGATGATGGATAAAGAAGCTGTGGTCTATGTATACGATGGAATATTCCTCAGCCATTAGAAACGACAAATACCCACCATGTACTTCGACGTGGATAGAACTGGAGGGTATTATGCTGAGTGAAGCAAGTCAATCAGAGAAGGACAATCATCATATGGTTTCATTCATATAGAGAATATAAAAAATAGTGAAAGGGGGATCCCTGGGTGACGCAGCGGTTTGGCTCCTGCCTTTGGCCCAGGGCGCGATCCTGGGGACCCGGGATCGAGTCCCACATCAGGCTCCCGGTGCATGGAGCCTGCTTCTTCCTCTGCCTGTGTCTCTGCCTCTCTCTCTGTGTGTGTGCGTGACTATCATAAATAAATTAAAAAAATTAAAAAAAAATAGTGAAAGGGATTATAGGGGAAAGGAGAGAAAATGAGTGGGAAATATCAGAGAGGGAGACAAAACATGAAAGACTCCTAACTCTGGGAAACGAACAAGGGGTGGTGGAAGGGGAAGTGGGCGGGGGGTTGGGGTGACTGGGTTTTGGGCATTGAGGGGGGCACTTGATGGGATGAGCACTGGGTGTTATGCTATATGTTGGCAAATCGAACTCCAATAAAAAATACTTAAAAATAAAACAATGAAATAAAATAAAATTTTCTAACAAAAACTAAAAACAAAATCAGAAAACCTCTCTTGTCTTAGGAGCATCCAGCATCTTTACACTTTTTTAACTCTTTCAAATTTTGTTCTTAAAAGGAATTACTTGAGGTTGGGGAAGGCTAAATTTCTTAATCACTGATGGGTATTTAAATTTTGATTTTATTTCTTTTACTTACAAGCACAGCGAAATGTTTCTTCTACCCTGGAGAAGGATGGTCGATATCATCTACAAGTCTTGGAGGGTTTAAGAGAAGATCCCTGTTCCTGAAAGACTGAGCTGGTCCTGAGAGAGTGAGATCAATGCCGGTATTGAGTAGTGATTCCTGAGACTGGTCTGACCAAGGGTCACCTGTAGAAGAGAGCTCTCCCTTGTTTTGTTGACTTGCTCTTTGGGTTTGGGATTGTGTGTTGGGATTTGGTGTGAGATAGTCCTTCTTCTCTTTCACCTACTCCCTCTTCCCTTCCTTCCTTCCTTTTGCAAATTACAAAACAACATGCACTTGTTTGAACCTGCATTTGTCACAACAAGTATGTGTCATTTTTGTAATTTAAAATAATTTCAAAGGAAATAGAAGTTTTTTCTTATCCCTTCATCCATGCCTCTGAGGTAATTATGTTAACAGACTGGTATGCAAGCCTCCACACCTCTACCTGCACATACAAAACACGTACCAACATGAGCGTGGGGGGACAGTTCATTTCTTTTCCTTTTACCAATATGCCTCTTATTATTATGCCTGTTGCTATTATTACTATTATGCCCATTGCTCTGCAGCTTGTTCTGTTAACTGAACAATACATCATGTATATCATTTCAAGTCAAGGCATATAGGCTAATTTACTCCTCCTCCCTTTTATTTTTTTATTATTATTTTAAAAGATTTTATTTATTTCTTCATGAGAATACACAGAGAGGAGAGAGAGAGAGAGAGAGAGAGAGAGGCAGAAGGAGAAGCAGGCTCCATGCAGGGAGCCCGTCGCGGGACTTGATCCTGGGTCTCCAGGATCACGCCCCAGGCTGAAGGCAGTGCTAAACTACTGCTGTCCTCCTCCCTTTTAAAAATAGGGAGCTTTTACTTTTTTTAATTTAAATTTTAGTTAGTTAACATACACTGCAATCAATATTGGTTTCTGGAGTAGAATCTAGTGGTTCATCACTTGCATATGACACCCAGTGCTCATCACAGCAAATGTCCTCCTTGATACCCATCACCCAGTGGTGATACCCTTAATACCTTAATATCCTTAATATCCCCCACCCATCTCCCTCCATCAACCCTCAGTTAGTTTTCTATCATTTAGAGTCTCTTATGGCATTTCCTACACTCCTTTTTTTTTCTTCTCCCCATGCCCATATGTTCATCTGTTTCTTCCTTAAATTCCACAGATGAGTGAGATCATATGGTATTTGTCTTTCTCTGACTGACTTATTTTGCTTAGCATCATACACTCCAGCTCCATCCATGTTGTTGCAAATGGCAAGATTTCATTTTTTGATGGCTGAGTAATATTCCATTGTGTATATACACCATATCTTCTTTATCCATTCATCAGTCAATGGACATTTGGGCTCATTCCATCATCTGGCTATTGTTGATAATGTTGATATAAACATCAGGGTGCATGTGCCTCTCCAAATCAGTATTTTTGTATCCTTTGGGTTGATACCTAGTAGTGCATTTGCTGGATCATAGTGGGGTTCTATTTTTAACTTTTTGAGGAAACTCCAAATTGTTTCCCAGAGTGGCTGTACCAGTTTGCACTCCCACCAACAGTGCAAGAGTGTTCCCCTTTCTCCATATCCTTGACAACATTTTTTGTTTCTTGTGTTGTTAATTTTAACGATTCTGACAGGTGTGAGGTGGTATCTCATTGCGATTTTGATTTGTATTTCCCTGATGAGGGGTGATGTTGAGCATCTCTTCATGTGTTTCTTAGCCATCTGGGTGTCTTCTTTGGAGAAATGTCTATTCATGCCTTCTGCCCATGTCTTAACTGGGCTATTTTTTGGGTGTTGAGTTTGATAAGTTCTTTTTAGATTTTGGCTATTAAACCTTTATTAGAGACATCATTTGCAGATATCCTTTCCTAATCCATAGGCTGCCTTTTAGTTTTGTTGACTCTTTCCTTCCCTGTGCAGAAGCTTTTTATCTTGATGAAGTCCCAATAGTTCATTTTTGTTTTTGTTTTCCTTGCCTCCGGCAGTGTGTTCAGTAAGAAGCTGCTATGGCCCAAGTCAAACAGGATGCTGCCTGTGTTCTCCTCCAGTACTCTGGTGGTTTCCTATCTCACATTTAGGTCTTTCATCCACTTTGAATTTATTTTTGTGTAAGGTGTAAGAAAGTGGTCCAGGTTTATTCCTCTGCGTGTGGCTGTCCAATTTTCCCAACACCATTTGTTGGAGAGACTGTCCTTTTTTCCATTGGATATTCTCTCCTGCTTTGTTGAAAATTAGTTGACCATACAGTGTGAGTCTATTTCTGGGTCCTAAAAATAGATAACTTTTAACTGAATAAAGTAATAGATGCACCTGTACAAAGTTCTATCAGTACAAATGTACACAATGAAGTATTTGTGTGCCTCTCACCCCAGACACTCAGTCCTCTTCCTCAGAGGCGACAATTGTATATAATAACAGGATATTAAGAAGAATTTTTCCTTTCTCCATGGAATTGGCAAGTAAGGCCCAGAGCTAAGGGCAGAAGCAAAATGACTCCACACTCTCAAGAGTCCTACCAACATTTGGAGCTGGGCACCGTCCCCAGAGCAAGCAGAAGTTGCATTAGCACTATCAGCAAGCCCTGGGCCTGACTCCCTAGCACGTAAGGGGAGGGCAGGGATGGGGAGAAGAAATGAAAGCCTTGCTATTATCCTGAGGAGAGCAAGGCAGTACGCTTGTATATCCTAACCCTTCCACCCCCAAAGCCAAGTGAAGCAGAAGGGTCCAAGGGAAGGAGTTGGCCGTGGCACAGCCATTTCCTCATGACTTTACTTGGCAAGGGTGTTGGAGCTTCCTGTGAGTCAGGGACACCATTGCATGCCTCTGAATGAGAGCCATGTGGCTTCCCCACCCCTGAGGGGAATCCCAGCTGCAAAGGCTGTGGAAGTTGCCACAGTGGCAAGAGCTGGATGGTCTCTTCAGGACGCTGTGCTTCAGAGGGGGGGCCTCTGAAGAAGTTGGGCCGACAGCCCTTGAAGTGCTCACATTTGAGCAAAGGCCGCACAAGGCAGTGATGACACAATTTAGTAGAACCGTTGATAAGCAACAAGGAGAGGATTATAATTGTACCGGGTAAATAAAGAGACCTTTGTTCTTTGCCCTAAATGTCTTTCCTGTCTGGGAAGCTCTGGGCAATAGTTCTCACCTGGTGTAGCAGCCCCTCACAAGGTACAGTTTAGAAATTTGTGGAGGTGGTTTTGGAGTTGTCAATGACAAGAAATGACAAGAAACCATTCCTGGCACCATTGCCAGGGACTGGGGATGGTAGATGATTTACGGGGCACAAATGCTATCTTGCTACAAACCTGTCCCATGCAATTATCCAGTGTTCTTCTGCTCATTCATGTCAGAAACCTATACAGAACTATCTGAGCCTAGGACCAACTATGTTTTAAATACAAGTATTTTTATAATTTCATTTTACTGTTTATATAACCGTAAAATTATTAAATACAAAACATAAGATTCAAATGTTTTAAAACACACCGAATTTTATTATGCATGATTATGGGCTGTGATTTAGCATGACCCTTTCCCAACAATCCTCACTTCTAGCTAGGGAACAGAAAGCAACCGTGGTATTTCTGCTATAATCACAGCATCTCACTGGATTTGTAAAAGGGTCTGAGTAAATAGGGTAGACATTGAACATGTTGAGGTGGTTAAGTTTCTGCTTTGGGTCCCTGATCGTTTTTCAATCCTGCTCTAACTGTGCACACTAAGGAGAAGGAAAGGGGTTTATTGTCTGTTGAGAACCCGAAACATGTCAAGGTGCTGCTGGGTAACTAACCTGGAATCCCCAGATCACTTGCTCTCCATTTTATGGGTGAGGAACCCAAGGCTTTAACGAAGAGTAAGGCAGCCAGACCTCGTGATCCTTCTCTGTTTACTCCCTCTTTTCACTCACCTTTGAACTTTAGATGTTTTTGTTTCTCTGTTATGCAAAGTAATCACTGCTGCTCAAAGTGACATCCTTCTTCCTTTGTGGTTGCCGAGATGCCCAAACAGTGGTTTCCTTTGGGTAACAACCTTAAGTTAGCTTTGGCTCTTTCTCTTTTGATTTTCACAGATAATTAGCCACCTGGTAATTTTTCTTCCATGGTTGTTCTTGGATTTACTGCGTTTTTCGGAACAGTCAAGTCCTTGGACACTTCACGTTTATATATGGGTAAGTGATTTATCCCCTCTAAGTCTAGGTTTTCCCACTCGTGAAACAAAAATGACAGGGGTTGAAATAAAATCAGCACTCAATAAAGCTTACTCAGGAAGCCAATAAGGAAAACAGGATTTACAACTAGGATGGTGCCTCCTTCTCCTCCCCTTCCTTTGCAGTCCCCCAAAGGGGCTCTCTTTGGACATCAAGGGGTCATGCAATCCAACTCTGGCACCGACAATCAGGAGTTATCCCAGACCCCACAAGTTGAAGGACACAGTCCTCAACCTGACTATCCTCACTTCAGACCAACTGCCGACAAATCCGGAGGGTTTGCATGACTCCTCCGAGGTCTGATAATTTGCTAGAATGACTCACAGATCTCAGGAAAGCACTAAATTTAAGATTACAGTTTCCTTATTTTTGCTTATTTTTTTTTCTCTCAAAGATTTTATTTATTTATTCACAAGACACACAAAGAGAGGCAGAGACATAGGCAAAGGGAGAAGCAGGCTCCCTGCGGGGAGCCCGGTGGGGGACTCAATCCCGGGACCCCAGGACCTGAGCCCAAGGCAGACGTTCAAACCACTGACCCACCCAGTTGTCCCAAGATTACAGGTTTTTTAAATAAAGGATACAAATCAGGAATAGCCAAATGAAGAGACACATAGGACAAGGTCTGGGAGGGTCCCAAGCAGATTTCATGCCCTCTCCCTATGGTACCAGGATGTATCAACCTCTCAGCACATCAGTGCAGTCATCAACCAGGAAGTTCCCTGTCTAGAAGTTTGGCCATGTGATTTGATGCCCAGAGTTTTTTTTTTTTTTTAAAGATTTTATTTATTCATTCATGAGAGACACACAGAGAGAGAAGCAGAGACACAGGCAGAGGGAGAAGCAGGCTCCACGCAGAAAGCCTGATGTGGGACTCGATCCCGGGACTCCAGGATCACGCCCTGGGCCAAAGGCAGGCGTTAAACCGCTGAGCCACTCAGGGATCCCATGCCCAGAGTTTTTATAGGACTTCTGATTCCATAACTAAATTCCATCTCTATCCTCTCTCCCCTACCCAGATGTCAGGAATGCCCAAAGTTTTTATAGGACTTCTGATTCCATAACTAAATTCCATCTCTATCCTCTCTCCCCTACCCAGATGTCAGGAAGTTGGACCGACATCCTGTGGTTCAAAGCACTGACCTTCAAATCATGTCATTGGTCTTTCAAGCATGACCAGCCCCCATCAAGCTATGTAGGGGCCCACCATGAGTCTCCTCATTAGCATAACTCAAACGTGATCCAAAAGGCTCACGATTAACAAAGACACTTCTATCCCTACCAGGAACCTGAAAAAAGACCAAATTCTTTAGTGTAGGGCAGGCTTCAAAGCAAAATTTGAAAACCACTGACCAACAGAGCAAACTATAAGCTTTTAGATATAACATAGCCTAAATAGATGATAAACTCCATGAGGGCAGGGAGGTGGCTTATTCACTACCATTCCTCTAGTGAGCTACACGGCGAGTAGCATACAGTGAACATTTCGTAATGTTGCACGGCACTTTCCTTAAACTCATTCATATGTTGCCTGTGACGTTTTTGCCTCGTTACTTCAAGCTCTGATATGTGTTTTCCCTTCTCCATATCTAGTGTCTTAAGTTCCTGGAGGCTAGATGCATTGGTATATTCTAAGGGTGTGACAAATGCTACTTAAACAAATGAATCTTTCTTTATGAATAATTATAATGCACGATGCTGAATTATTTACTTCAAATGGCATTGTCATTTTAAAAGAAAATAGATATCACACGTGATTTGGTCATAACACAGATAAGGCACAATGGTAATTTCAGATAATCATCTACAATTAAATTTGGGGCTCTTTAAATGAGAATATAAAGGGTTAGGTTGGGATGCCTGGGTGGCTCAGCAGTTGAGCATCTGTCTTCGGCTAAGGGCAAAGATCCCAGGGTCCTGGGATTGAGTCCCACATCAGGCTCCTCGCAGGGAGCCTGCTTCTCCCTCTGCTTATGTCTCTGCCTCTTTCTCTCTGTGTTTCTCATGAATAAATAAATAAAATCTTTAAAAAAAATAAAAATAAAGGGTTAGGTTGTGTGGAGATTAATAGTTTAAAAAAAGTCAAGGTTCACCTTGTTCTAGGAGATATTTTTTTCTTTTTTGTTTTCAGCATTAGGGAGGTATAACTGACAAATAATATTGTATGATATTTAAGTGTACAAATGAAGCTATTATAAAATTTACATTTTATTAGTAAATATACTTGCTAATATTTCTATCATTTCAGGATGGTCAGTGTATTTGGCATGGAGTCATTCTAAATGATGAGGAACAGTGCTCTCTCCTCCATTCTTGCCTCCCTCTCCAACTATAAATATAAATGTTTATTATATTTATGATATCCATTTGGTTCCAAGAAAAGTAAATTTTCTATAACATACTGCCCATAGGCACGCCTATTTCCTCTTTGCTACCTATACGGACTGTTTTGCCCAAGCCTAACTATTTCTATTTCTTCTCTAGCCTCCATTTACCATATTATCTTTTTAAAATTACCACTAAATAGTACTCATTAGTCATCTACTCTATCAGGCATCATCTCTGACAGTCTTCAAAAGGTAATATCAAAGAATCTAGTAAAAGTGGTAGGAACAGACACAAAGTGACTAAAATTAAGTATAGAAAAGCTAATAATCACATCCATTAAGAAGGCTGTTATCAAAAACAAAATAAAGAGGGGTTCCTGGGTGGCTCAGCTGGTTAAGCATCTGACTCTTGATTTGGGCTCAGGTCAAGATTTCAGAGTTGTGGGGTAGAATCCCATGTTGGGCTTGGTGCTCAGCATGGAGTCTGTTCCTCCCTCTCCCTCTGCTCCTTGCCCGCTCTTTCTCTCTCAAATAAATACATAAATAAAATATTTAAAACAAAAACAAAAATAAAAAAAATAACAAGTGTTGGGAGGATGTGGAGAAACTGGAACACTTAGTAAACTTGTGTATACTGATGTACACTGTTGATGGGAATGTAACATGGTGCAGCCACTGTGGAAAACAGTATGGTGGATCCCCCCAAAATAAAAAAAAATACAATTACCATGCGATTTAGAAATTCCACTTCTAAGTGTATCTCAAAAGAATTGAAAGCAGGGACTGAAAGAGATACTTGTATACACATGTTCATAGCAGCATTACTCACAATAGCCAAAAGGTGGAAGGAGTTCAAAGAGTCCCTCAGGAGACCTGTATATACACACAAAGGGATTTTTTCAAACTGAAAAAGGAAAGAAAGGACAGCCCCAGTGGCCCAGCGGTTTAGCGCTGCCTTCAGCCCAGGGTATGATCCTGGAGACCTGGGATCGAGTCCCATGTCAGGATCCCTGCACGGAGCCTGCTTCTCCCTCTGCCTGTCTCTCTCTCTCTCTCTCTCTCTCTCTCTGTCTATCATGAATAAATAAATAAAATCTTTTAAAAAAATAAAAAGGAAAGAAGTTCTGCAACACAAGTGTCTATCAATAGATGAATGGATAAGGAAAAAGTGATATATATATATATATATATATATATATTCAATGGAATATTACTCAGATTAAAAAAAAAGAGATCTTGCCATTTGCAACAATATGGATGGACCTAGAGGGTAATTGAAATAAATCCAGACGAATACCAGAGAGTAACACATGGAGATGTCCAACCCTTATGTTGTACTCCTAAAACTAATGGAACGTTGTGTGTCAACTCTACTTCAATTTTAGAAAGTTAAAAAAAAAAAGAAACTGTAGAATTGGGTTTTTTTCCAAAAAAAAATTAAAGAAGGAAATTCTGACATATGCTATAAGATGGATGAATCTTGAGGACATTATGCTAAGTAATAAGAAAAAAGCCAGATAGCTGTGTCATGAGATGCCCAGTTATTTGCTTAAACATTCTGTGATGGTAGGTGTGTCTGTGATGATGTTTTCAAATGAGATTAACCTTTGAGTTGGCAGATTGAATAAAGCAAATTGTCCTCCTTGGTATGAACAGCCTTCATCCACTCTGTTGAAGGTCTAAATAGAATAAAAGAGAAGAGGGAACTCCAACTGCCTGATTCTTTGAGCTGAGACATCAGTGTTCTGCTTTTGGACTCCAATGGAAATATCAGCTCTTCTGGGGTTGCAAGCCTGCCAGCTCTTAGACTGGTACTACATCATCAGCTCTCCTGGGTCTTCAGCTTGCTGACTGCAAATCTTGGGACTTCTGGCCTCCATAATTGCGTGAGTTCATTCCTTATAATAAATCTCTTGTATCTAAATCTATGTCTAAGTATGTATCTATGCAACCTGGTAGTTCTGTTTCTCTGGAGAACCCGGTACTTTGTATGAGGTGCTTAGTGTAGTCATACTCATAGAGACAGAAGGTAGAACCATGGTGGGGAGAGGCTGGGAGTGGGATGAATGGGGAGTCATTTGTTCAATGGGTATAGACTTGATTGTGGAAGATGAAAAGACTTCTGGGGATGGATGGTGGTAATGGTTGCACAACGATGTGAATGTACTTAACCCCCCTGAACTGTCTATTTAAACATGGTTACGGTGGTAAATTTTATGTTATGTGCATCTTGCCATGATTTTTAAAAATTGAAAAATGTTTTTTTTTTAAAACTAATAGTCTTAACTATTAAACATACATATAAACCGTGATGTCAGCAAAGTTAGCAATGGTGACTGTGTTATTTACCAACCTCATTATCCATGGCTTGTGTTATGAAGTCTGGTTTTGGTGGGAGTAATGGCAGCTATTACCAGTCTTTGCTAATTTTTTGAGACTTGTTAAGAATGTAGAAAAACATTTCCATTTATTCAAGAAATACTTAATGAGCACTTTGCCAGGTCAAGTGCTAGGCACTCGGGAGAAAATGCTCAACCAGACAGCCCCCCCCCCACACACACACCCTGCCCTGTCGCTTAGGGCCCAGTGAATGAGAGAGACAATGAAACATGGATAGCACATACAGGATGTGATAAGGGCAATGAGACTGAAAATAGGGAAGGAGGCCTACTTTGATAGGGAATCTGGAAGCTTCTCTGAGAAGGAGCATTTTAAGCTGAGACCTGAAACTGAGAAAGAACTAGCTGTGGAAGAGAATTCTGGATGGAGGGAATACCAAGAGTAAAAGCTCAATAACTCCCGAACTACTGACGAAAATGGTACTTATACATGTTTGTATACCTTGAATGGTGCTGAATGAAGGGGACTTCCATAAGGTTACAGAGTAATGGAATGTTTTCAGCTATAAAATAAGAGGCTAATATTCTGTGGTAACTAGATTCTTTTGAAGAAATACCTTAAGGATAAATCATTTACAAAGGAAAAATATATCTTAAATAAATAGAATTGTCTTGAAAAAATGGGTACACGTTGCTTTTTATCAATTAATTGTATACACTATGGATTGACAATTTTATTTTATTTTTTAAAAAGATTTTATTTATTTATTCTTGAGAGACACAGAGAGAGAGGGGAGCAGAGACACAGGCAGAGGGAGAAGCAGGCTCCATGCAGGGAGCCCAATATGGGACTCAATCCCAGGACTCCAGGATCACGCCCTGGGCTGAAGGCAGGTGCTAAACTGCCGAGCCACCCAGGCATCCCTGGATTGACAATTTTAAAGAATCTTTTTTTTTTTTTTAATTTTTTAATTTATTTATGATAGTCACACAGAGAGAGAGAGAGAGAGGCAGAGACACAGGCAGAGGGAGAAGCAGGCTCCATGCACCGGGAGCCCGACGTGGGACTCGATCCCGGGTCTCCAGGATCGTGCCCTGGGCCAAAGGCAGGCGCCAAACCACTGCGCCATCCAGGGATCCCTGGATTGACAATTTTAAAGGAATCTTATAGATAATCCTTTCAAACAGTGAAGATTGGTCTCTGATTTAGCTTCTTGAAAAGCTCATACATGGTGAAGATTGGTCTCTGATTTAGCTTCTTGAAAAGCTCATACATGGTGAAATGGTTTTTTTTTTTTTTTTTTTTTTTACAAATCCAGCTTTATTGGTAAAAAGGAGTGGCAGACTTGACTGGGGATGCCCACCTGGCCCAGGCAGCAGCACCAACCAGAGAGAAAGGAAGAAAGGTAGAGGAAGAGAAGGAGGGAAGGAGGGAGGGAGGAAGGAAAGGAGGGAAAAGGGGGAGGGAGGGAGAGAAGTAAGGGAGGGAGAGCACACTAGGGTCTGAGTGGGCAAGTGGTCATGGAAGGAGACAATTCAAGGCTATGGGTATGGGGAAAATAGCAGGGAAGGAAGGCTGGCCCAAGGCCCCAACATCTAGAAGGGGAGCAGCTCTTCCACTGGGATGTTGAGGATGACATCCATGTCTGGGGTGCACTTGGGTCTCCGAAGCAGAACATCCGCAAATATGATCTCTCGGGGCTCCTGGACTTGGACTTGGAGCTACTCCACCTGGGCCTTCAATATGGGTATCTCCTCCTCAAACTGGTGGGTAAATTCTCTGAACTTGTCCATGCACTTGAGCATGTACTGGCTGTCCCGAGTCTTCTTCAGAAGAGCCTCCTGGTGGGGCTGCTGGCTTTTTACCACCAGAGCTTTCAGGAGTTTTTTCTTCTTCGTCTGAATCTGATTAGACAAATACTCCAGGACCATTCTGCGCATCTCATTAAGGTCATCCAGCTCATCCTGCTGGCTGTCCTTTATCTGCTGCAATTGGCGCGTAAGGTTTTGGTTTGGTTTTCAGACCAAATTCAGTAGAAGAACAATTGGCATAATGTATTAACTCAGAGTCAAAGGATGGCGCTGGGGAAATGGGTTTCCAGAATGCTGGAAAATGTGGAGTGGAGATGCCTGGGCTCACTCTGTTCTCCCTTGCTGGCCTTTGAGATGCAGGATGAAATCAGGGATCAAGGGAGCCTCACATATATATTTCCTTACCTAGAAGTACATAGGTTGATTACATTTTTCCTGAATAGGCCTTGAATGTAATGAAAATTATGGTGTTACAAGAATTGAGCTTCCCACACTTGACAATACCCTATCATGAGTGAGCAGTTGTGCTGGAAGGATGTGCCCCTTTAGGGATTTTTTAGGGGCCTAGAGAAATACACATGTGTGGCCATCTTCATTTGACCAAAATTTTTTTTCCTTTGTTAATAAGTTAGGAGCTTGATGTGACTTGCATTTATAATCTACAACTCATTATATTTTCACATATATAGAGAGGTACTCTTAGGTGATTGATACTAAAGACAGCCACATCTCTCAGCCAAGCCACTTGTGCAAGGCTTCTGGGGGAAAGTTGGCATCAGTCAGAATTTCTGAAATTATAAGTAACAAAAGCTAAGTCAAATGCACATTAAATAAATATTTATTTTCTCGCTGATGTCCGAAGGAATGGTTCAGATTTGGCTGATTCAAAGTTCAAAACATATTGCCAGGATACCTTGTTTCTCTTTGCCTTAATCATTTGTTTTGCTTTTCTCTTGTTTCAGGCAGGATTTCCCTGAATTACAGCAAATAAGGTCTCAGCAGTTCTTGAATTACACGGGGGCTGTAAGAACCTGTAATCTGAGTAAGAAAGAGTCCCTGCACCCATAGCCATCTCTGATGAAATTCTCTAACTGGTGCTGGGTCAAACTCTGTGAGTGTGAGTCATATGGCCAGCCCCTGCCTGGTCAGGTGGGACCAGGTCTGGGAGATTCAGGTGCCCAAAGGAAAAGTGATGACTCCCATTAGAAAAAAGTGGAAAGGGAAATATAACAGACTATCCAGCAGAGAAAGAACCAAGAAATTGCTCTTTTGGAGGAAAAGAGACAGAAGACTGTTGTATCCATATCCATATATATTTTTTCTTCGAATATAACAAAAGCTACTTATCATACTAATCAAGACTTCTAGACACTGCTGCCCATATCGAATTTACATTTAATATCCATTTAAAATCCTTTAAGTTATCAAGTCACCTCATGTCCAATGCTTGTTTACTCAAATTGTTAACATTTCCTGAATACCTACTGTGTGATCTCTTAGACACTTTCCATTTATTATTGAATCCTCACAATATTCTATTAAGTATTATTTATATTTTCCAGATGAGGATATTGAGGCTCAGAAAGGCTAGGTAATTTGCTCAATGTCACACAACTAGAAATGAAATGTGATTAGAGCCCAGATTTGCCTGGTTCCAAAGCCTATGGTTTTACTACCTCATGTTTATTCCTTAGTTCCACTTATTTTTTTCACAAGGATTTGAGGATTGAGCTAGAGAGGTGCACTGGGAGGAAATAGCTATGTATGTGTATTGACAACTTACTGAAAAAGTGTTAATATTCTTCATATGGAGAGAGTTCTTAAAATCAGAACAATATATATTTTTTAAAATCAGAACAGTGTTTCAAAAAATACATGGAAGGAGTATCAGACCGATTAGTAACAAAAGTGCAAATGACTTAACCGTATGAGTTAAGTGTTCATCATCACTGGTGATCAAAGGCATAGAAATTAAAATAACAATGTCAGTTTGGAGGTGCCAAATAGATTAATGATTTTCTTTCTATTCCTTTCCTTCCATCTTCCTTTCCTCATTCCTTCCATTCTTCCTTCTTTTAATTGTGTAGGGAAGGGATCAGGGAGGCAGAGACCCTCATACAAACTGGTAAGAATAAATATTGGCACAATCCCTTTATTTTCCCCAAATCTAGCTTTTCAAGATAATTATGAGAAAATAGCAATCCCCTGAAGTCCCACTCCCCATCAATCCATTTCCCACAACTGTCTTCATCTCTTTAACTGTATTTATTCCAATTCTTAATATCTCCAACAACATGTTTATATTTCTACTACATGAGTTTTCAATTTCAGATGTTTTCTTGAATTTTCAGTTTTAGGTGTTATCTATTGATTTTCGACTTTGGATGATGGGAATTTAGCTCTGTTCTCACTAGTCACTATCCTCCTATCTTACTAATTCAGTTATATCATAATTTGGCTAGCATAATATTCAATGTTTATGTTATTATGACTACATGAATGCCAGTTACAGTTAAGCCACATACTACACTGTACTTTACCTTTCCTGCATGTTCTGTTTTCCTCAAAATTAATAATCTTTTGTTTGTTTAGTTTTTCATGAAATCTTTATTAACTCATTAACTATTTTTGTTTCCATTTTCTTAACAATATCTAGTGACATTGATTGTCTTGAAGTCTTTGAACTCTCTGATCAGATCCTATGGAGACTGGTAGCCTTATGGCCTGCTGCACAGCCATCTCCTTCAGCTCTCTTTTTAGGATTAAGGATTAATCCTAAAGGATTTCTTTTTCCTTTCTCCTGGGCCACATCTTTATCTCCCTAGGTCAAATGTCTTCCTCTTTTTTGGCTCCCTGTCCCTCTTCCTGAGAAAAGATGCATCAAAATACATTGTTTTGGGGATTTTTACATGTCTGAAAATGTTTCTTCCAGCTTAATTGATAGTTTAATTGATAGTTTGGCTGGGTATATAATGTTTGAAAATATTTTTTTCCCCCAAATTTTGAAGGCATTGTTTCATTGTCTTCTGGATTCCATTATTGCTATAGCAGACAAATTTCTCTCCAGGGACAAATGTAATGTATAGAGGATAAACTTCTTTCCCTAATCTACCCATAAATAAAAAATATGCCATTTTTGCGTTAAACATTCAACAAACTTAAATATTATAACTCAGTGCAAAATTAAAATAAAAAGTTTTCTTACTGGCATCTTTATTATGTTTTGATAAACAGGCACCTGGGGTTATACTGCCTCTCTCTTTTCCCTTTGGCTATGACTTTGGAAATTCAGTGCTAATTCTTAATTATTGATGTAAAGCTTGATTTTCTCCCTGAAAACTAGCAAATATTTGTGTTTGTTGTCAGTTTACTGAAATTTCACAAATAGCTTCCTTGGGCTAAGCCTTTTTTAATCTGAACACTTGCTTCCTTCATTTCTGGGGAGTTTTCTTGAATTTTGATGATTTTCTACCCTGTTCATTGTATTCTCTACTTGAGGAACTCTTGAACTCTGGAACTCATTCATTAGAACATTTGAACTGATTCTTTAATTTTTAAACTTTGCTTTTTCTTAATATTTCTGTTCCTTTTTCTGGGAGATTAGTGCAACTTTATTTTCCAAACTTTCTCTTAAGTTCATTTTATTTCTGCTACAAAAATTAGCCTTTACATATAGCTAATTTTTTTTTGTTGATTCTCTTATCTTTGTTTTTCATGTTATTACTTTTTGTTTGTTTTTAGTATTCTTTCAACTTCCTTTGGATTTAATCTGTTATTCTCTTTTTTATATTTAAGTTGAAAGACCAGTCCATTAAATTTTAGCCTCTAAGCACAGTAAAGCTTTAACTCTACATTACAGGATTTAATTGGAGGCATTTTCATTACTGTTAAGTTCCAAGTGTTTTCTAATTTTATTTTCTTCTTTGAACCATTAGTATTCGGAAGTATATCTATTTTATGAAAATGTCATGAAATTGATTTCTTGCTTATTTGCATTAAGATCTGAAATTCTGTTCTCTGTTCTTTTTTGTTGAAACTTGCTTTATGCTCTTTAACATAACTCATTTCTATGTTCTATTTGTTCTTGCAGAAAATGTGCACTCTCCTTCTTATGCTTGCCAATTTTTTTTTGTGTTAATCAAATAAAGCTTGTTAACTGTCCTGTGAAAATATCCTATATATTTACAGAGTCAATTTTTTTTTTACTGAGTCAGTTTAAATTAAAATTATTGCCTTATATTTTCTTCACAACAAGCAAATTCTGTATATTCAGGCATCAAACCCATCTGAGTGTCAGGAGAAGCCCCAAATTCTTTAAGAAACAAAAATTTCTACCTAGAATTAAGCAGATAGATGTGATGCCTTATTGTCTACCTCAGCAATTTTTCCCCCTAGTCTACCATTTAGCTAACTGTGTAGCCCTTATCCCACCCTGGCTTTATGCTGGGGTCTTCAATTCACTCCCTGTCCTGTGTGTCACCTATAGCTACAGGCACCAGGGAAAGTAGATGTTTTCAGGGCATCCAGCACCTTTGATGATTCCTCAACCTCCCAGGCTCTTCCTCCAGCTTTATTCTGGGATTTAGAGAATTTTCCCTACTTTGTTATAAGCCAATTAATTTTTAAGTGCTGTTTTAAAATGTTTTTATCCAGCATTATTGTCGTGTGTGTGTGTGTGTGTTCCTCTAGTATATCTTTCTTACATTACTCATCTCTCTCTCTCTCAACTTCTCATGTTCTTGCTCACTCTTATTTCATAAAGATATGTATTCTTGCAACCTTAACCATGAAAAGTAGCAATTCCCCTCCTCATCACTGTAATAAATTTTCAGTGATTTACCTACCTTCTGAATTGACATGCTATTTTATTTTCTTTGTCTCACAGTATTTTAAAATGGATTCCATTTTCCTCCTTTCTACTTATTTTTGCATACAGAATATTCCATCTGTCCTGACCTGGTGTTTGCTAGCAGACAGACTGGCCAAGTTGTCTTTGGCCCTCTTGTCTGTCCACTTATTGCTGGTCAGATTCTTTTCACAGATCTTAAGATCGAGCAGGCTTTGGCTCTTGTGGTTCCTTCAGGTTCCTTCTCATACTCTGAATAGATGGAGTTCAAGAAAACCTACAGTTCAAAGTATTCTCAGGGCTACTATCCCTGCCATGTCCTTGTCTAGAAACATTTCATGATGCAAAGAGGTCATCATCTGTTCTCTTCTTTCCTCTTTTCTCCAATTCCCTTATCAGTTTTTATTTTATTTTATTTTATTTTATTTTATTTTATTTTATTTTATTTTGATTGCTTGGTAGATAAGGGGAGAGTATTTACAAATTGTTTTAAAAGTGCTGAAGAGGATGAATAGGTGGGGCAGCTTTAGCAGCAAAACAGAATAATGGAAAGGACTGTTACCTAGTTTTGTGACTGAAATGTGTGGCATGTGGGTAATCTCCTATAGGTATTATTAAAAATGCACATTCCTGGGCCTTTTCAGACCTACTGAGTCAGAATCTCTGGGTAAGGGTGGGGAATGAAGTCTACATCTCTAGATGATTGGGCTGTGCACTGAATTCTGAGAACCACTGGTGTGGTCCACACAGTGGACCTATGATTTCTCAGGAGGATGAACAGTAAAGAGGGATGAAGCACTTACCTTTTAAAATAGGGCATAACAAGGATGGATTATTATTATTATTTTTTACAAGGATGGATTATTAATTGAATTTTTCCATCCAGTTACATTAATATAGTAGGAAGAATATTTCCTCTAGACTCTGGGGAAAAAATGAACAATCAATACCAGTTTTTGGTAGTGTGGTTTTTTAAAAAGTATGTGACTGGTTATTTCAGTGGGGTTTGAGAGAAATTACACAGAGGTTGTGATAGACATCTTTTAAAACCAAAGACCTCTGGTTTATCTTCTGAACATTGCTGAGGTCTACTTTTTCTGATTCAGACTCATTGTCACTGACAGGGGTTCATTGTTGCAAGCAGAGACTATTTTTATTGCCACAGAGCTAGAACTTGATGCTTCCTTTCTTCCTTACTCAATTCACAATTCATGTCACATCTAAACATGAGCAAAGGGCAGCCCTGGTGGCGCGGCAGTTTGGCGCCGCCTCTGGCCTGGGGTGTGATCCTGGAGACCGGGGATCGAGTCCCACATCGGGCTCCCTGCATGGAGCCTGCTTCTCCCTCTGCCTGTGCCTTTGCCTCTCTCTCTCTGTGTCTATGAATAAATAAATAAAATCTTAAAAAAAAAAAAAACATGAGCAAAACATCCAATGGTTGCCCAAGCTGCCTATATGGTGAAGTCTAACTCTCCAACTTCATCCCTGCCATTCAAGATTCTTCTTTGTATAATCTTTTCTTCCCTCCCCTGCTCTCCTAGAGATTATGCCCTTCTCACCTGACTGGTATCATTGTCCCTGTCAGGACTTGCTTGTTAGGACTGTAAGCCTCTGCTCACACTCCATACCCACTTCTTTGTTTATCCAAGTCTAAACTAGCATTCACAGTAAACCTCAGGTGTTACCTTTCCTCTGGCTCAAATTTTTCCTTCACATTGCAGATTTGTCATTCTAAAATATCCTCGTTTTGGCACTTCCTGGAGGGTAATATGTAAACTCTTTCACTTTACATGAAGCATGGCCCGAATTTCTCTTTCCAGTCTTATCTCCACAAACTTGACATACTTGACCTCCAGACACAGTGAATCACTCTGATTCTCAGTCTTGCCACATATTTCCAGCTTTCTGTACCTTTGTACATGCTCTTCCTTCTGCCAGATATGACTTACCCTCTTCTCCACTTGAACACTCTCAAGTCTTTTTTAAGACCCATTTTTATTTTATGTATGTATGTGTGTAATTTATTTTTTAAGACCCATTTTAAACATTACATTCTCTCTGAAATCTCACCGACCTCTCCCTGGTGAAGCACTTTACCCCTTGAGTCTGAACATCCTATACATGTATTTTATTGTATCATAATTCTTCATTTCTGTATTTGTCTTCTGTACTTGAAATGAACCATTGCTACACAGTACCTAGCAGGGTACTGTTTGTACTATAGTTGCTTAAAAAGTGTTTCTGAATGATTGAATGCTGTAACCTGTATTGATTTCCCCATTGTCTCAACTCCAAGAGCTCTTAGAGTTTACATCATTCATTTTGCTCAGTTACCTCAGATTATTCTTCTACTGTTTCAAGTGCATTCCAGCAAGATTACAAACAGATGTCTTGATCAAGACTTAACTTTTCCAGGGGCACCTGGGTGGCTCAGTGGTTGAGCTTCTGCCTTTGGCTCAGGTAGTAATCCCAGGGTCCTGGAATTGGATCCCGCATCCAACACCCCCCGGGGGGCCTGTTTCTGCCTCTGCCTATGTCTCTGCTTCTCTTTGTGTCCCTCATGAATAAATAAATAATATATTAAAAAAAAAGACTAAACGTTTCCAGACTCAGTGTCCTCACCTATAGAATAGAGGATAATAACAGCACCTCAATCATAGTGTGAAATGAAGTATTGCATGGGAGTGTTTAGCATAATGCCTGGCACATAGAATGAACTCAAAGTGGGGAAAACATTTCGTACACTGTTACATCCTACATTTCCATCATTTTCCCCCAGCAGTCTCAGAGGGCTGAAGATCATATGAGAACACATGCATGAAACCATGTTGTAATGCACTTTGCAAACATTTACCCTTATTTTCACTATGTCTTAACTAGGTTAGAAGTCGGTTTCAGCCTTCACCCCTTAGGTCCAAGTCCTCGGCAAGATGCACAAAGCCTCATCCAGCTCAGCTTATCTTTTATGGCCACCTACCACCTCTCAGCACCCCTCACAGGTTCCTGACATAGTCAGTGCTCCATGTAGAGTCAAAGATAGTGACAGCTCCAGAATTACCAAGGCCTCTAGCTGCAGGTGAAGCCTTCTGCATTCTTTCTGTTGCTCTGTTGCTGTCTGTCCTGCACCCTTGCAAACAAACCGATTTAAACCCTTGGCCTTGGCCCGTTCACTCCTGACATTTTGGGGATGCCATATAATTAGATCAGGCTTAGCTGGCTTTGGGTAGGCCCCCTTTCGCCTTTGGCATGCACAACAGGGTGCCAGCTTCAGCCAGCTTCCTTACTTTTTTTCTCTAAAGACGTAAGTTATATTTAGGAGACTCTTCCACTGCAGAACGCCTGAACAGGGGCTTGATGTGGGTCCTTTCTCACATTCCAGCGATTTGTATGTATCACTAAAGATGTGACTTTTGCATTTAGCATGCAAGTAATCAAATTTAGCATGCAAGTAATCAAATTTGGCATGCAAGTAATCAAAAGATAGGGGGAGAAAGATAAAGGACGAGGCTTTTAAAACAGTGTGTGGAGGGAGGCCTGGGGGGCTCAGCGGTTGAGCGCCTGCCTTGGGCTCAGGGCGTGACCCCGGGGTCACGGGATCGAGTCCCACATCAGGCTCCTGCAAAGAACCTGCTTCCCCCTCTGCCTGTGTCTCTGCCTCTCTCTCTCTCTGGATCTCATGGATAAATAAATAAAAAAATAAATATATATTTATTTTTATTTATATTTCTAAAATACATTTTTATTTATATTTATAAAATAAATAAAATAAAAAGACACTGTATGCAAAAAAAAAAAAAAAAAGACACTGTATGGAAACAGGTATGGTGTGAAGCCGCTCGCAAGAAAGCGCACAGTAATGATAAGACGGGGCCGCTGGTGGAGAGGGAGCCCCGTGCAAGGACCCCGGAGCTGCCCCGGCAAGCGCTCCTAAACCCGCAGGCGTCCCCCACCCCCACCCACCCGGACCCGGTTTGCGGGCCTGCAGGGGACCGAGCGAGGCCGGCCGGGCGGAGGCAGGTGAGCGCTCGCAGGTGCGCGAGGCGAGCCCCGCAGCCCGGCTTCCCGGCGCCGCGGGCGGGCTCCCGGGGTTCGCGCTCCGCGGGGTCCTGCGCCCGCACGGGCCCCACACGGCCGAGCCCGCGGCGCCGGGGGGAAGGAGTTTCCGGCGGACTCGGCGCCGCTTCCGGTCCCTCTCGCCGCGCCGCCTCCGCTGCCCGGTCCCGGACGCCGCTCGCCGGGGACCCGCTCCCCGGCCGCCGCAGCTCCGCCCCCCGCCCCTTCCCCCTCCCCGCGGCGGCCATGCAGTCCCGGCTCCTGCTCCTCGGCGCGCCCGGCGGCCCCGGCGGCCCGGCGGCGCGGCGCGTGCGGCTGCTCCTGCGGCAGGTGGTGCGGGGCGGGCCCGGCGGCGCCGGGCGGGCGGAGGTCCGACTGCTGCAGGCCGGGGCGGGGGCCGACACAGGTAACCCCGCGACGCCCCGCGCTCCTCCGCACCCCTCCCCCTGCTGCCTGGCCTGGGGAGGAGCACCGCGCGGGATGCGCGGGATGCGCGGGAAGCGCGGGAAGCGCGGGAAGCCGGGACCCCGAGGCTCGCGGCCGCCTCTCGCTGCCGGTGCTGTGTGACGCGGGGCCGCGCGCCTGCGCTCTCCGGGCCTCCTCCTGCAGCCCGGGGGTGACCCGGGGGTGACCCGGGGTAGTGCACTCCCCTCCCCGCCGCGGCCGCCGTGCCCCCGATGCCGGTTTGGGGTGAAGGCAGCCCGCAGCCCTCGGGAGTCGTTGAGACCCGGGCTTGACCTTGCCCTCCGAGTGTCGGCGGCCTGGGGGCCGGGCTGCGTCCTCTTCCCGCCCGGGCTAGTGTCGGCTCGGCAGGTGCACCCCTTCTCGCCGAGGATCCGTCCCATCGTTGCAGTGTTTTAAATGTATAACGCAAGCCTTTCTGAATTTTCCAGGGGGCTTTCCTTTCTCACGGCGCTCACATCTTGTTAGAGCTGAAAGTCACAACTTGGTTTTATGTATTTTTTTATTTTTAAAGATTTTATTTATTTATTTATTTATTTATTTATTTATTTATTTATTTATTTAAGACAGAGAGAGACAGAGAGAGACAGAGAGAGGCAGAGACACGGGCAGAGGGAGAAGCAGGCTCCATGCAGGGAGCCCGACGTGGGACTCGATCCCGGGTCTTCAGGGTCACATCCTGGGCTGCAGGCAGGTGCTCCACTGCTGAGCCACTCAGGTGCCCCACAACTTAATTTTAAGACTCATGAGTGCACAGTTGAGTACCTGAGACTCAGGTACTCAGAAGAGAAAAAGTGTGTTGGAGGCGATCACTCCCCTAACTAGTGACAGCTGTAGAATCAGTGCTCTGATTTCTAAGCTCAGCTTTTTGGTGTTTCTTTTGCTTTGTTTTGTGTTTTTTTTGTGTGTGTGTGGTTGGTTTGTTTGTTTGCATCCACCAGAGCTGGTTTTAGGAATCTTGTTTTGGTTTGGTTTGGTTTGGTTTTATGTCGGAGTCAGCATTTGTGCTCTTTAAGGAGAGGGATGTGTGTTGTGGCTCTTGAATGGCAAGGTGATTGGAGGCAATGTTTTGCCAGTGTCATTGTTGCTTAGAATAATGGAGGTTTTTACTAGGAAGTTGCAGGTTTCCTTGTCTGTCTTCCAATCCGCCCCAATCATTTTCATTGTGGTGAAGTTTAGGTCCCATACATTCCCTTCATTCATTCATTAGGTCCCATACATTTCTTTCATTCATTCATTCATTCATTCATTGAACAAATGTGTTTTTTTTTTTCTTTTTCCTGTGTAGAGTTGTGATTTCAAATTCTGCCTCTTTACCACTTATTTTGACTCTAGGGTGTTTGTTTGATAGAGGTTTTTGTTTGTTGCTTCTTTGTCTTAGAAAGCAGAGAGGACAAGGGTAGAAGTGCAGCATAATCTGTAACTTGGGCTTTGGAGTTAAATGAGTTGAAGTCCATTTTTGCACCGTCTGGATATGGAGACTTGAGGGTGGGTGGCTTACTTTTGTGTCCTAGTTTTCTTAACTGTAAAATGAGGGTAAGGAGAGTATATTTGATAGGATTGTTGTGAGGATTTGATTCATATAATTCCTGCCACATATTAATGTTCAATAAAAGTTAATTTCTTTATGATTCTTAGTATATTCATTTTCAGCTACAAGAGTTATTCCGTTTCCTTGGCTTTAGGTGAAATGAAACCAGTCACTTTAGGTCTAGAATTGTTAGAACTAGTTGAGTAGGCATATGGAAAAAAGTTAATTCATACGAACTTAAAAAATTATGTCCAGCAAATCAAAGTGCAGGGTTTGCTTCAAATGTGAGACTCATGAACACATTACAGACAACATATTAACTTCTTAGACTCAGTCACTGACCTTGGCAGGATCAGACCACAGGGAGTAAATTGTGCTAAACTTACTTGTCTTGCTGTTGCAAAGTTGAAGGAAGGAGGACTGTGGATCAGTGCCATTGGATCCTCACCAGAGATGTGGGCTCTATTAAAAAAAAAATGGAGAGCCAGGTAAACAGGAGGCAGGCTCTTGGCTATCCGCGGACATAATGTTGGCCATCAAGGTTGGAATGTCTCATTTTGAACCAGAGGTCATACACAGATAAAATAAAACCACAAATAGCACTATGCTGTAATCAGTTACAGTTTAGGTTGGGGAGATGCTCCCAGCTGCATAGACACATGTGACCAGTAACTCGCCTGTCTGTGTCAGTAACTCATTTCTCTGTGTAATTGACCTTGCTCATTAGTAGTTTGGAAAAAAGAGCAACAAGGTACAGAAACAATAGATTCACATGGTATACTGTTCTTGTCTCCTGGAATGTATGTATGTCTTACTTATCTTTATATTCCTTTTGGTGCCTGTCAACGTTTTGTACATAATGAGCACTCAGTGACTCATAATGCTAAAATTTATACATAGAAGGAGCAGAAGAGGCTGGAATTGCCTTGTGGGTCTTTAAGATAGGAGCTTAACAAAGCCTGGTAAGCAGATGGAAGAGGGGGTCTTTTATGTTAAAAAAAAAATCCCCAAACCCACTGCTTTTTATCCTTTGCTATTGGATAGTTCAAGTATCCACAATTTATAAATTTTTAATACCTCTTTACACTTCAGTTCGTATTGTCTCTTAGTTTTAGGAACAAAGAGGCTTACAAGGAGGTAAGCTACTGTAAAAAGTTTTCAATAAAGATTATTGGTGTTCTCATGGATGGAGCCAAACAGGTTGGTTCAGTAGGATTCTGATATTAAACAGGTTTAGATATACCATGGAGCAAGATCAAGTGATAAACTTGGAAACATACCTGTATAAATCCACCATAATATGTTTAGTGCTGTCATTTAACAACATTGTTATTAAAAGGATTCACTGTCTTTATGACTTTGTGTATGAAATAAATTTGTTTAAAGAAATATTTATTACATAACAAATGAGCCACAGGGATGAAAAATACAGTTAAAGAATATAATCAATAATATTGTGATAATTTTTTTGTGTGATGCATGATAACTGTACTTCATATGCTAAGCATTACATAATGTATATAATTGTTGACTCCTTATGTTGGACTAATGTACTATTATATGTCCGCTGTACTTAAAAATTTTTTTTGATCAAGAAATAACAACAGATACAAAGCTTGTGATAACACACACCAACAATTCATAATGAAAATAAAAACTTCAGAAATAAAGGATATTTCCTACAATTGATGAAGGCGTGGTAGGAATCAGCACCTTCTTTCATCTTTCAAGGTGAGAACTTGAAGTCCTACTCTGTGATGGGAAAGATCCAAGTTATGTTTCTTTCATTTAATTGGAGGTACCAAACAATTCAATGAAGCAAAAAAAAAAAAAAAAAGTGGTACACACTAAAATGGTTAATACTAATATTGTATTGCTCTGATATTACACAGTCGTGTGCATAAAAAATGAAAACATAAAAAAAAAAGAAAACATAATATAAAGATGTATTACCAGAGCTTTTCAGATTTACTGGATACATGACTAATATTGACAAGTCATTTGCATCAGACTTCTGGCTCATACAGATGAATGAGGTGAATGTCTCCCCATTCCTTGAGTTTATACTCCTGGGACCGATTTTGTACTTCTGCCCTCCAGAACTGTAAGAGATTAAATTATGTTGTTTGAAGATACCAAGTTTGTGGTCATTTGTGACAGCAGCAATTGGAAGCTCATTCATCCACTTAAATCTTTTTTGATTGCTTTCTTTAGCACAATTTTTCTTTCTTCTGCTTTTTAAATGTGGTTGAATAGGGACGCCTGGGTGGCTCAGGGGTTGAGCGTCTGTCTACCTTTGGCTCAGTGTGTGATCTCGGTCTCGGGATCCAGTCTTGCATCGGGCTCCCTGTGAGGAGCCTGCTTTTTCCCTCTATGTTTCTGTCTCTCATGAATAAATAATAAAATCTTTTTTTTTTTTTAAAAAGAAATACTTAAAAATACTTTTCGTAGAAGAAATTTTTGCTCATTTTAGAAAAGTGAAATATAGGGATCCCTGGGTGGCGCAGTGGTTTGGCGCCTGCCTTTGGTCCAGGGCACGATCCTGGAGACCCGGGATCAAATCCCACGTCGGGCTCCCGGTGCATGGAGCCTGCTTCTCCCTCTGCCTGTGTCTCTGCCTCTCTCTCTCTCTCTCTCTCTCTCTCTCTCTCTCTGTGACTATCATAAATAAATAAAAATTAAAAAAAAATAAAAAAGTGAAATATAAATCCCCTAAGGACTAATTCTCCCATGCAAAGTCATAATTGTCAACTTTTTATTGTTAATATTATTAGACATTCAAAAATACATATATTTGTACAGATACACATTTCTTTTTAAAAAGTGGGATAATGTATATTTTATAATTCTCACTCATTGTGAGCATATTAGCAGTGATAAATATTGCCATACATGATTATTTTAGGTGGATATTAAGCTCTTCTATTTATCCATATAATTTATTGTACCAGTTTCCCATTCTTGGACATTCAGGATGTTTATTTTTATTTTTATTTTTTCTAAGTAATCTCTACACCCAGTGTGGGCTTGAACTCACAATCCTGAGATGAAGAGTCAGATGCTCTACTGACTGAGCCAGTCAGATGCTACAGGTTGTCTATTTTTTAAATATATAAAAAGTGCAATAGATATCCATCCAGAAATCATTTTTTTTTTTGTGATTTTAAGATTTTATTCTTGGGCTACAATAGAATTAATGACTCTGGTGAGGGGAAATAGAGAACTCTTGCTTCAACTGAGAAATGCAGTGTAAAGGGAAAAACTATACTATGGTTCAAGTCTTAGCTCTGTGTTTACTAGGTATTGAACTTTGGGGAAATTATTAACTACTTTGAACCTGGAGCAGGCTATTTTGACTCTGAGGGCATTGTGACCTTTCTATGATAAGCATTTAGCAGTAAAATCCCCCAGCAATTATAATCTAATAAATCGTTGGGAAGACCTGTGGTAGGAACATGCAGATTAATCTGGAAATTGTGAATAAATTTGGTTTTCTCTTGGGTCTAAGTTTTGTACTTAAAAAAAAAAAAAAGGTACACTAAATCAGTGATTCTTAACCAAGAGTTATTCCCTTCCCTCAGGGGAAAACATGCATAGAAAAATATGGTTCACATAGGTGAGAGGTAGGTCCAGTGGTTGCAGACTAGATGTGGGATGTTCAAACATCCTTAGGGATTGGGTTCTCTCTGCCTTTCCCCACTGTTCCCCCACTATCCACTCTCCATTTGTTGGATTTACTTTTTGTTTTTGTTTTTTTTTTTTTTTTTTTTTTTTAATTTTTATTTATTTATGATAATCACACAGAGAGAGAGAGAGAGAGAGGCAGAGACACAGGCAGAGGGAGAAGCAGGCTCCATGCACCGGGAACCCGACGTGGGATTCGATCCAGGGTCTCCCGGATCGTGCCCTGGGCCAAAGGCAGGCGCCAAACCGCTGCGCCACCCAGGGATCCCTGGATTTACTTTTTGATGTATTGGTCTCAACATCTGCCAGGATTTCTTCAAGTGGTAGCAGTGAGAGCCTTACTGACAGCCCCAGGTTTTGATTGTCCTTACATTTCACACTGTTAGAAGAAGAGAGAATATCTTTTCCTGTGAGCTCTGACAAAAATCCTTGTGAGAACAATTATTGGCCAACCTTGGGTGCCCATCTCTAAACCAATCATTGTGGCCAGATGGTGGAATGTTCTGTCAAGGGTTGGGCAGGATACTTACTTCTGGAGGTTTTGGTGCAGGGGTAAAAGGTGGGATGAGTGGTACTCTACCTAAACCAAATGGGTTGAGCTTCCCCACTAGAGTGAGGAATTCTTTTGTCCAACGGGAAAATAATATTGAGCAGGTAAAACAAAATAGCTGTCTGCTAAACATCAAGTACATAATATCCAAAGGGGTTTGTACAAGAATAAGTGTTATTTAAAAGATACTATTATTGTTTGAATATAGAAATTATTTTCCTACAAATCTTTGGGAAATTCCTTTAAATTAGGAGCATTGCAAGTGAAAAAAGCGAGCCTTATTACTCTAAATGAGCCTTAAATTTAACTTTATTTGGAGGGTTTTATCTTTTGGATTCTTTTCAGGGCTTTTCATTTTCAAGTCCAACCTACCATGCCTGAATAAAATATCTATCAGTTTATTGGTAGCAGTATCTGTGTGATAGTTTGTGCTATACAGAGACTTAGGTTAATCTGAGTTATGTGTGCTTTTTTTTTTTTGCATTATTTGTAATAATAAATGTAATTAAATGTTAAGCAGCCTATTCTGTAAGTCTGTACTTGTTAATTCCTTCTAGTTATTCCAACAGTTTCCATAATGAATATCTTATATTATTAACTAAAATCTTTAAAAAAAAATTATTGCACTTAACCAAAATAGTATATTTGAGGAAAGGTATATGTTAGTTTCTTCTGCCAAAGTTATGTTACCTATTGTGTTATGATCAGTATCTCCATTCCCCTATGGATTAATACTCACTACTTCATTTAAATGAATGCTCTTTGTGAGCATTTTGGAAGAGAGATTGTTACCAAAGAATGCAGAAAATCAGTGAAACAGGGCTTAAAACAGTACCCAATTAAGAAAACAGGATTTAATTAAAAGATATAATCTTTCATTTATTCATTTATCAAACATTTATGGAATACCTACTTGGTTTAATATATTACTTTTCGCACTGTGAGTACAAAGATCATTAAAACCTAGGCCCTGCCCACAGAATTTTTAGACCGAACAGTGATCTTCAAACATTTTTCTCACTTATCTCCTAAAAGGACTTAGCAAACATGTATCCCTTTGTATATTTTGAAGTTGATATCTAGAAATTTTCCTGACAAGGATAGATAGTTGCAGAGTATGGTGTTTTCCACTATGTTGTAAATATTGACATTTAAAACAAAGATTGTTAACAAGTCAAAGTATATCTTTTAATTGGAATCAGAATATCCTAGTAATTTGTTAAACTATCTCTGTTTTGAAAAATAGATAAAAAGTTCTTACTTAACTGTCAGAAAGTTTGCATTTTTTATCTCCTTGAATTTGTATTTCAATTACACTTACTCCTCATAATTTTATCTTAATATTTTTTCTTGAAATGTTTTGTCTTTATCATATTTTTCTGCAACAAAAATATCTAATGTTCAAACATATCTATCATTACAATTATTAAAGCACAGTTCAAAAGAATATCAATATGTTTCAAATTTCTAAAAAACCTAAAATTTTGTGGAAACAGACCTATTAATAACATGAGTGGTGCTTTCCCCCAGTTAAATATTAATTAGTGTAATTAATAGTCCCTAACTGAATATTATTATTACTGCAATGTAAATAATTTTGATATACCAATATCACTCAGTTCTTTGCAGACTTTTTTAGGTCTGAGCCAAAACAAAATGTTGATTTTCAAAAATGTTATTTTATTTGACAACTTAATTATAGCCTTTCAGTTTTGTTCATAGCAAAGAATTGGATGCCACTTGACTTGTAAGTAGAGTCACTGACCTAGCCACTAGAATCACTCTTGCCTCGGTTTCTGGGAGGATCAGTAGTAGAACGCCTTTACCAAAATTTATCAAATGGCTATGGTTATTTCCGCACAAAGAGGCTGCTTGTTTAGTCTCATCAGAAAGAGTTGATAAAATTAAAACCCTTCATTCAGTGTACCTTTGCCAATACAGTATTTTTTTGAGAAAATGCTTTTATCACCTGTTTAATTTTTCATCAAATTTTAGTTTTCATAATTAAACAAAGTGATCTGTAACTATGAATTCAATCAGCTAAATTAGACTTTATGACAGAAAAAAAGTATTTTTCCTTTCAATTCGAATGAATGTTAATATATATTTTAGAGAATGTTTTAAAAGCCACTGAGTGAATTACGGGCCACATTTTATAGGCTTGATTACTAAATACATTAAAGATAAGAATAAAGGAGTCTAGTGGTTACATATTTAAATTACCTGTTTCATGATATAGGGTAATGCAATTTTGTTCTTTAATAATTTATAATAAATAATATAACAGCAGTTAAAATAAATTATTTATGTAATGAGGACTATGGTAGAAGGCATGATATTATCTGTTAAATGTGTAATGAACTTTGTATGTGGGCTTTAGAGAACAATTAAAGTCATGTATAAACATCAGAAATAAATTCATCAGTTTGTTTAGACTCCTGATCAAACTTAAGACATTGTACTTAGTGAAATGAAAACTCACTGGTTCAGAAGCTAGTACAGAACATTTTCATAGTAAGAGAAAAGAACCGTTTTGTAAGATGAGGAATGACTATAATTGGAATGAATATTTCATGGTAACATTTGAGAATAAATTCTTAACTACCTTTTTGGAAGATAAACATCCGACCTGAAAGAAACATTTAAAAGTTCTTTCTGTGGTTTTTATCCAGTGTACTGTGAAAATTTTGGTAGTATTGAAAACTATTTCAGTTACATTAAAATGGATCAGCATCAATCATATGTACTGCTTCAGATGTTCAGAGATGCCTTTGTGTGTGTGTGTGTGTGTGTGTGAACAGTATGTTCTCAAGAGAAGTATTGAGAAAAGCTGAAAAAACAGCTTACCTTTAATATGTGAAGAGCCAGTTTTTGAAGCTTTCTTTGCTTTGTACTCTGAACTCTCCCAGCTTGGATTATTTGACAATATTAACTCTCACGTCTCTGCTCTGCAATGTACTCTATTTGACACAGGCCAAAATAGTCCAGTCATTTCTAAAGCTGTTCTTCACTTTTAGTAGGAATATATAAGACATGGAAAAGTATTCCTAGGCAGGTGAATGTTGATTTGAATAGTCTTTAAAAGAGACTTTTCCCAAACCATAATGTTCTATGCCTCATTTGTTTAGCCCACTGGAGCAATGCACCGTCCACCATGGTAAAATACATGGGAGGCTCCTGAAAAGGCCTGTGGGAATGGAGAACCTGTAGGGCCCATTCTCAGTTCAGTGTTAGGGAAGAACACATGGAAGTGAGGATCTGAAAAACTGATTTCTTAAGACTGCTGTGCTCTGTACCCTTAGAAAGTATGCACTCTACAGACAATTATTGTAGAAGAACAATAGTTGATAATTGTAATACAGTGTGAGAAACATGAACCAGGTACTATGCTAGCAGAAAGACAGGAGTGGGACTCTTGATGGAGGTGGAGAGTGTGCAGAAGGAAAAGATAGGATAAGTTCAGTGAGGAGATAAGGATATTTGAAGAGTAGTTGTCTGAAGGAAAAGGGGTGTGAGAGAGGGATAGGCTTTTCAGGCCAGGGAATAAAGCATCAGTCACTGAGATGGGAATAAAAGAGGTAGAGTTGGTTGAGGCTGGTTGGAGAACACACAACAGAAAATCTAGAGTTCTGTTTTTCTCATGCTAAAGTTGAGGTATCCTGGAATATGTAAGTAATGTGTCCAGTAGCCTACTGATCGGTATGGAACTCAGGAGAGAGATCTGATCCAAAGGAGACATTTAAGACTTTAGTTGTACAGAGGTCAAAGTTGGGCTATTGGCATAGATTAGGTGATTCAGGAAAAGCATAGCATGGTAACAAAAGGTGGCCAAGAATACCAACATTGAGGCTGGAAAGGCAAATGTCATTTTCCTCTTTGCCTACAGCAGATATGACTAATTGATCACTACCTTATTTCTTAACAAATCTGATTTCCATTGTGATTGCTTCTTTAGATTTTTTAGATGCCTTTTGCTTGATTTGCAAATGTTTAAAGACTTTCCAGGTATCTTTTTGTTATTGATTTCCAGTTAATTCCATTTTGATCAGAAAACATACTTTGTATGATTTCAGTCCTTTGACATGTTTAAAGATTTGCTTTGTGGTCCAGCCTAAGATCTAGTTGGTGAATGTTTCATGTGTATTTAAAAAAAAATGCATTCTGTCCTCATTGGGTGTAGTGTTCAGTAAAGGTCATTTATGTTGAGTGTTTAATAGTGTTTTCAGGTCTTCCTTATTCTGTTTTCTTTTTTTAAGATTTTATTTATTTATTCATGAGAGACACACAGAGAGAAAGGCAGAGACACAGGCAGAGGGAGAAGCAGGCCCCATGCAGGGAGCCCGACGTGGGACTCGATCCCGGGTCTCCAACCGCTGAGCTACCCAGGCTGCCCCCTTATTCTGTTTTCTTTTTTTTTTTTTTTTTAAATCATTAGAATTTTTTTTTTAAGATTTTATTTATTTATTCATGATAGTCACACACACACATACAGAGAGAGAGAGAGAGAGAGAGAGAGAGGCAGAGACACAGGCAGAGGGAGAAGCAGGCTCCATGCAGGGAGCCCGACGTGGGATTCAATCCCGGGTCTCCAGGATCGCGCCCTGGGCCAAAGGCAGGTGCTAAACCACTGTGCCACCCAGGGATCCCTTATTCTGTTTTCTAATTAATCTTAGCCAAAGGCTGAGAAATCATTATTCTTACTTTTATATCTTTCTATTTCTTTTTCTCACTCTTCCATCAGTTACTGAGATATAGTAAAATACTCAAGAATGATGATGGATTTACATAGTTCTACTTTTAGTTCTGTCAATTTTTGTTTCATGTTTAATCCCCCCTCTTCTACGTTGCCACGTCACCACTGTAGATTTGCTGTGTTCCTACACAAAAGGTCACAGCTCCTTTTAAGAAGCTTTCTAAGTACTCTCACTCTCTCTGTTTGCTCTCTCTCCCCTTCTGATTCCACTAGGCCCCTTCAGGGGGAGGGTGGCAATAGCTTTCTGTTGTCACTAGCCCAGGATACTTGCACTATCTTTGCTGGCTTTCTTAAACACTGTCCCACTTTCACAAGTTCTTTTATTATACTTTTATTATACTCTCTTTTATTCTTTTATTATACTCTCCTTAGTTACTCAGTTTGAATGTAGCATCCGCTTTTGCTGGGGCCCTGATCAATAAATGGATATGTTTAGGAAAAACATTTCAGTTAGTAGGAAAATCCAGTGCAAAAGCCTGAAATGAGTATGTGTCTGACATGTTCAAGGAATAGTGTGGAGACCAGTGTGGCTAGAGTAGAGTAAGCTGGGAGGACACTAGCAGGAGAGGAGGTTAGAGAGGAAATGGGGGAGCCAGAGCAGAACAGCCTTTTGGGCCACTGCAAAGATGAGGATGGAGTGAGAACTTGTACTACTTGACTGTTTTTTTTTTTTTTTGACTTATTTTATTATGATCACTGTGGCTGCTCTGTTGAGAATAAACTGCAGGGTGCAAGAGTTGAGACAAGAGAACTGTCAGTAGGTGAGAGTTAATGCTTTTCAAGTGATAAAATTAGTGTAAGTAGTAATAAACCCCTAACTGGCTTGGGTCAACATTATGTTGGTAGAGAATATGGTGAGAAGTGGAGTAAGTGGGATTTTCTGAGGAGGCAAGAGAGAAAAGTTAAGAATGGCTGCAAGATTCCTGATCTGAGCCCCTGGAGGAATTAAGTTGCCATTAGCAGAACTGGGGAATATTGTGGATATCGCACATTTTGGTGGAAAGATCAGAAGCACAGTTTTGAATATGTTAGGTTTAGCATCTACTAGGCATCTCAGTGTCTGTTGCTTTCCCTGTATAGAGTTCTGTGGTGTGGGCCAGGGATGTAAATTTGGGAGCCAGTAATACACTGGTCGCACTAAAAGGCGTAAGACTGGAAGAGCTCATCAAGGAGATGTGGTAGGTGGAATAGAAAAGTGGCTTAGAAAAGACCAAGTTGAGGAGAAGAGGAAGAGCAAGCAAGGAAGATTAGGAGTCATGGTAAGGTAGGAAGGAAACAGGAGAGGGGGCTGAGAGAGGGAGAAAGTGGTGGAATCCTTGATGGTGTAAGTCTTGAAAGGAGGCAGGGCCGGCCCCCACCTTACCCTGGAAATCAGAGGGTCAGCTCTTTCTCCTGCCTGCCCCCAGCAGCAGGGCTGGGAACCAAGGCTCAGCCAGTTAAATGCCCTCCCCAGGACTTTGAGGCACCAGGGAACTATGCAGAGTTCTCCACAGTTTACCTGAGGGCAGTGTCCTTATTAGAAGATGCATCTGAAGACTAGACTACAGATGAAGGATCTTCTGGAACTTAAAATGGTCCTTTCCCAACTTTTCTACAGGTCTGAAAAATATCAAAAGGAAAATGGGGGAAAAAGTCCTCTGGTCGTGGTGGCCCAGGTGCGGATCTAGGGGTGCCAGGGGCAGTGTCTCAGTGAACTTACCCTGGGGTGTGACTTTGTGTGACTGCTGTTTGTCCACCGCCTTCCCTCCGTGCTGTGGACTAGTTACTGGGCCTGGGTCTCTTCAATGACCCGCAGGTCCCGAAGCTCCCTCCCGTAACTGCTGCAACAGAAACTGCAGTGACTTTTACTAGGCTAACTTGAGATGGGGTTTCTGCTACAGCAGTTATAGGAAATAACTCAGGGGAACCACAGGTTACTTGGAGTTAAGATTAAATGAAGTAACACAGGGCAGCCCGGGTGGCTCAGCGGTTTAGCGCCGCCTTCAGTCCAGGGCGTGATCCTGGAGACCCACGTTGGGCTCCCTGTATGGAGCCCGCTTCTCCCTCTGCCTGTGTCTGTGCCTCTCTCTGTCTGTGTCTCTCATGAATAAATAAAATCTTTAAAAAAATAAATGAAGTAACATAAATGACATTTCTATAACAATATTTGCCAAATAGCCAGTATTCATTAAGTATTAGTTGATATCTAGACTAATTCGGAGGAAAAGTCTGATTTACACTCTAAATATACACGTTTTCTGTATTAGAAAGTATATCTGTGTTTTACATGATGTTTCCTCTCAACTTACCACATAGCTGTAGAATATTTCTTCATCTATAAAATCTTTTTTTTTTTTTTTTTTACATGGAGTTACAGATTTCTTCATTTGTAAAGCCTCTGTTTCACATAGTTATTCTGGGAATGCATAAAGTACTTAGAAGATAGTAATCATTCAACAAATGTTGGCTGCTTTTGTTATTATTACAGTGATTTAAGGCCTTAGTCTCTGGGATACCTAACTAGCTCACAGATGGCAATGCTGAAAGTTGTGTTTTGCACAACTACTTTTTCTTTTTAAAAAATTTTATTTATTTATTACTTATTTGAGAGAGAGCGAGTGAGCACACAAACAGGGAGCAGTAGAGGGAGAGGGAGATGCAGGCTCCTCTGAGCAGAGAACTTGATGTGAGGGTCGATCCCAGGACTCAGGTATTATGTCTTGAGCCGAAGGTAGACACTTGACTGACTGAGCCACCGAAGTGCCCTGCACAGCTACTTTCTCTAAGTGTCATTGAGCCTTTTACAAATGAAGTTCCAGGTGCAGATGGGATCATATGTCTATTTTGCTCTTGGAGAGAGCAAACCAGGGATTGTTTTGGTTTTAGTCCTGCACTTTAGAAGATCAACCAAACAGTAATGTTATGAAACAAAATCAGAACCATGTAGAAGTGAGAACTTTTGCCAAATCTGCCACAATTTGTTTTGCTTGTTTCATGTAGGAATTCTCGGCATATAGGCTGGAGCTTTCCTAGAAATATGGCCTTTTTGGATTACATTGCTGGAGAACTTCAAGTTGTATAGAGTTGAATTAAGAACCTATAAGGATATAAAAAGGTTGTAAATTGTGTTAAAGATGCCACTTTATGGGTGCTTTGGATGATCTTAAACAAAATACATCCTTCTGTATTGCTGTTGACTTTACTAGTATTGCTATTAATGACAAAATAAGGCCAGTTGATAAAATTCTATTGTACTTTGCCTTTTTTTGCTGATGTAGCATTTAAAATGTGAATTTCACCAATGCTTCCTTTATCTATACTTTGGATACAAGTTTGAGGACATAGTGGTTAATGTAGACAGGTATGTCCATGGGGCCAAACACAGACAGGTGTGTGGTACATTTCTATAATAGTTGGGGTGGTCATGGTTGGGAAAAGCATAGTGTGTGGTTTTCTTGTCTCTTGTAATGGTGTGTTTCCTTATTATCTTTTTAGGTGAAACAGTTAATATTGGAGATGTATCCTACAAGTTGAAAACTCCTAAGAGCCCAGAACTCGTGCCACAGAACTACAGTAAGAAATAGTCATTTATTTATGAATGAATAACTTTTAACTTTTCATTATGGGAATTTTCAGCATATGCAAAACTAGAAATAACATTATAAACATGATGTACTTGTCATTCAGTTTTAACATTTATCGATATATGTCAGTCTTCTTTTAAATGACCCCTATTTTTCCTTCTGGAGTATTTAAAACCTATCCCAGACATCCTTTCACTTCACCCTCAAATATTTCAGTGACGCATTTATTTTTTCATGTACTACTCTTTCTTTTTTTAAGTTGGGATAAAATGTCCATATAATAAAATGCACAGATCTTACATATTCATTTTAGTTAATTTTGATAATTTTATAAACTTATATAACCACCAAGATTACTTTTATCACCTGAATATTCTTTTGTGCTCCTTCCCCTCTGGTCTGCTCTGGAAGCCAGTGTTCTTTTTTTCTACCATGATGGATTAGCTTTGCCTGTTCTTTAGTTTTATATATAGTATAAAGTTTTTCTGTGTGTGTATTTGGCTTCTTTCCAACAAGATAATGATTTTGGAATTCATCCATGTTCCCGGGCTTATCGATTTGTTTTTAATTGCTGAGTAGTATTCCATTGTATAAATATACCACAATTTGTTTATCTGTTCTGTTGATAGACATTTGGAGGGTTTCCATTTTTAGACTGTTATGAATAAGGTGCTATGAACATTCCTGTACAAGTCTTGTAGTCATAACTTTTCATTTCTCTTGAATAAATAACTAGGAGTTGAATTGATGTGTCATAGGATGGATGGCTGTTTAACTTTTAAGACACTGCCAAACAATTCTCCAAGGTAGTTATGCTATTTTACCCTTTGACCAACAGTGATGTTCTATATCCTTGCCAACACTAGAATTTCCAGTCTTTTTGAGCTTGCTCATTCTACTAGGTGTGAAATAGTAACTTACCATGGTTTTTGTTTTACAACAGCTTTATTGAGATATAATTGATTTATGTAAAACTTACCTTTTTAAAAAGTTTACCTTTTTTTTTTTGTTTTGTTTTGTTTTTAAAGATTTTATTTATTTACTCATGAGAGACACAGAGAGAGAGAGGCAGAGACAGAGGCAGAGGGAGAAGCAGGCTCCATGCAGGGAGCCCGACATGGGACTTGATCCCGGGTCTCCAGGATCACTCCCTGGACCGAAGGTGGCACCAAACTTCTAAGCGACCCGGGCTTCCCCAATATTTACCTTTTTAAAGTGTACAACTCAGTAGTTTTTAATATATTCACAGAGTTGTGCAGCCATGCCCCTAACTTCAGAACACTTTCATCACACCCCAAAGAAACCTTGTACCAATTAACAGTCACTCCTTGTTTTGTCCTCCGACAGCTGTAAGCTGCTTCCCCCCCCCCCCCCCCCAGCCTTTGGCAATCACCAATATATTTTCTGTTTCTGTAGATTGCCTACCCTGAATATTTCATATACATGAGATCATACAATATACGTGGCCTTTGCGTCAGCTTTTTTCATTTATCATAGTGTTTCCAAGGTTCATCCATGTCATAGCACCGATCAGTATGGGATTCCTCTTATGTCTTAATAATATTCTCTAGTATGGTTCTACTGTTTTTTGCTTATCTCTTCATCCCTTGATGGACATTTGGTTAATTTCTACTTTTGGGTTGTTACAAATGGTACTGTTATGAACATTCATAGAAGTTTTTGGACAGGCATATGTTTTGGGTATGCACCTAGGAGTAGAATTGCTAGGTCAGATGGTAACTCTATGTTTAACATTTTGAGGAATTATCAAACTATTCTCCACAGAGGCTGCCCCATTTTACATACCCACTCACAATGTCTGAGGGTTCTAATTTCTCCATATCTTCACCAGCACTTACTATTGCCTTTTTATCATAGCCATCTTCATCAGTATGGGGTGGTAGCTCGTTGTGATATGCATCTCCCTAATGACTAGCAGTCACTTTTTTTGCTCAAAATCATGTCTTCTTTTCTCAGAATTCCTTAAATGACTCCTCATGCCTTGGAAACCAAGGTCACTCCTTACTTTTCACGATTTATTCTCAGCCTCATCTCCTGTTACTCTCCTTCCTTTTTTCTAGTCATTGGACACAAAGTAGATAATTGTTCACTCTTCAGATTCTTCCACTAGACTATGTGCTCCTTACTTTTCACGATTTATTCTCAGCCTCATCTCCTGTTACTTTCCTTCCTTTTTTCTAGTCATTGGACACAAAGTAGATAATTGTTCACTCTTCAGATTCTTCCACTAGACTATGTGCTCCTCGAGGGAAATCTCTCACTTTCATCTAACATAAGTTTCCAATGACTCTACCTCCCTAATGACTCCACTGTCTGTCCCCTCCCACTCTGTCTCACTTTTCTTTTACTATATTTTTTTGAGTTATTTTCTTAGAGGCCACTCTAGGGATTACAATTAACAGTTTAGCTTGAAACAAACTTGTTCCTATTAATAATAACTTAATTTCAATTGTGTACAAAAAGCTTTGCTCTAATATAGCTCTCTTTCCTTCTACTTCCCTTTTTGGTGTTATTGTCATATGAAATATGTCTTTATACATTAAAATCTTTCATCACAATTTTCTAATTATCACTACCTGAAGTTATCTTTTAAATCAAGAGAAGGGAAGAATTACAAATAGCAATATGTTTATTCTGTCTTTTTTGTTTGTTTGTTTATCCTGTCTTTATATTTACATGTGTAGTGACCTTTACTAGCATTCTTTGTGTCTTTGAGTACATTTGGATTGCTGTCTAGTGTGCTTTCATTTCAGCTTGAAGGATGGACTCCTTTTAGTATTTCTTGTAGGATAGATCTTGTAGGATAGATGAATTTTCTCAATTTTGGTTATCTGGAAATTTCTTGACTTTACCTTTTTTGTTTGATGAATTCTTGGCTGATAGGTTTTTTTTCCCCCCCAGCACTTTGAATATGTCATCTTAACTGCCTCTGGCCTCTATAGTTTGTTTGTTTGTTTGTTTCTTTTTCTTTCTTTTCTTTCTTTCTTTCTTTCTTTCTTTCTTTCTTTCTTTCTTTCTTTCTTTCTTTCTTTCTTTCTTTCTTTTCTTTTCTTTTCTTTTCTTTTCTTTCTTTCAATTTTATTTATTTATTCATGAGAGACACACAGAGAGAAGCAGGGACACAGGTAGAGGGAGAAGCAGGCATGGGGACTCGATCCCGGGTCTCCAGGGTCATGCCCTGAGCCGAAGGGAGGCGCTCAACCACTGAGCCACCCAGGCATTTCAGTGAGATATTATTATACCCTAAGTTTTTAGATTTGGTTTGTTTGGGTTCTTAGAACATATTTATAGAAGCAAATTTAAGGTGTTTTTTACTAAGTTCCCTGTCTGACTTCTTCAAAAATAGTTTTATCGATAGCTGCTTCTTTTCTCTGCCTGCTATATTTTATTATTTCTTTGTGTTTCTTCCTATTTTTTTTGAGTAGACTTATTGAATAGTATAATCTGACAACTCTGGACATCAGCTTCTCCCACCTGCCTCGGGCTTGGTTTCTCTCTGCTTGTTCATTTAATGACTTAAACAGATTGTTTTTCTGAAGCCTATACTCTGTCACATGCAACCACTGAAGTTTCTGCTCAGTTAGCTTACTGGCCAGCCAGTGATGGGACAGAGATTTCTTAAATGCCTCAAACACATCTGTTCTCCCAGTCTTTGACCAGGGCCTGAGTGTGCATGTTGGGCACGATTTCCATGAAGCTCCAGAGGCAACTTTTAAGTATGTCTTCCTGCTTGTGCAAAGCTTCAGTGTCAACCAGAGGTGAGCCATGAGGCCCTTCTCATAACTTTCCCAGACATGTGCATGGCCTTCTAGATTCATAGACCTACACTGTGATGTCTCAAGCCTTCCTTTGGACATCTTATTCCCTTTTTTTTTCCTTTTAAGTTGTTTTGTTTGTGTGTTGTTCGTCCTTTTGTTAGCCTCAACTGGTTTGGGTGCCTCAGGCAGCTGTGATGTTAAACAATTGTTGATTTTTTTTTTTTTTTTACAAACACTCTGGGGTAGTGTTGTTTGCACACTGAGCTTTGAGCTCTGAGTGGATCAAATGAAGTCAAATTCTAAAAAAGGAGCTTTTCAGGGAGCTGTTAGAGAAGTCAAGTAGGAATAGTTTTCTAGGGGAAGGACTGTTAGGAAGCTGCAGCCCTGTTCTGTCCCATTCAGTGGTTGCCAGGCTGCTGGTTTTCCCCAGCGTTGTGGGTGGTTGGTTTTCAAAGATTTCCACAAAGCTGGGGAGGGAGTTCAGGGGAAGTTAAAAGACTATGGCACTTACTGTTCATATTAAGGTTCACCCATTTTTCTTGGATAAATGCTTGTCAGATTGTTGAAAGTCGCTTGTTAATTTCTAGATTTCTGAAACAATTGATTTTTGACAATTTTTACTAGTATTGCCATTGCCTTTGTGGAGGAGTGGATTTTCAGAAGCCTAGTAGTGCACGTCCTCTCATTATGGTTTTAATTTGCCTGTCCTGATGAGTAATGAGGTCAAAGATATTTTCCTGTGCTTATTTGTTATTTGTGTATCTTTTGTGTTATATCTGTTAAATATTTTGCTTATTTAAAAAAGTTTGCCTTTTTATTGTTGATTTGTAGAAGTTTTTCATAGACTCTAGACACAGAGAGAGTAGCATATATATGCTTTGTCATATATATGTATTATGAATACTTTTTTTCAGTCTCTGGCTTGCCTAATCATTTTCTCAGTGGTATCTTTTAGTTGGCAGAAGTTTTGGTTACATAGTTTATCTTTTATTATGATTAGTGTTTATTATGTCTTAGAAATCTTTGCCTATCTCAAAGTTGTGAAGATAGTCTATGTTTTTTTCTTAAGAACTTTCTAGTTCTGGGACTCCTGGGTGCCTTAGGGGTTGAGTGTCTGCCTTTGGCTCCGTGCCCGTCACCCAGTCACCCCCACCCCCCGCCCACCTCCCCTTGCACCACCCCTAGTTGGTTTCCCAGAGTTAGGAGTCTTTCATGTTCTGTCTCCCTTTCTGATATTTCCCACTAATTTTTTTCTTTTTTCCCCTTTATTCCCTTTCACTATTTTTTATATTCCCCAAATGAAGGAGACCATATAATGTTTGTCCTTCTCTGATTGACTTGCTTCACTCAGCATAATAACCTCCAGTTCCATCCACGTTGAAGCACATGGTGGGTATTTGTCGTTTCTAATGGCTGAGGAATATTCCATTGTATACATAGACCACAGCTGCTTTATCCATTCATCTGTTGATGGACACCGAGGCTCCTTCCACAGTTTGGCTATTGTGGACATTGCTGCTATAAACATCGGGGTGCAGGTGTCCTGGCGTTTCATTGCATCTGTGTCTTTGGGGTAAATCCCCAGCAGTGCAATTGCTGGGTCATAGGGCAGATCTATTTTTAACTCTTTGAGGACCCTCCACACAGTTTTCCAGAGTGGCTGCACCAGTTCACATTCCCACCAACAGTGCAGGAGGGTTCCCCTTTCTCCACATCCTCTCCAACATGTGTTGTTTCCTGCCTTTCTAAACTACTTTAGCTCTGCCTCACAAATGATGATTTAAGTTTTCATTATTATTCCATTCAAGATATTTCTAAAAGTCACAAATGTTTTCTTCTGTCAGGGGTTATTTAGAGGTATGTTTGCTTCATTTTCAGTATTTGGTTTGTTTTTCTTTATCTTACAGTTACTGATTTCTAATTTAATACTATTATGTTCAGAGTATCTAATTTAATACTATTATGGTCAGAGAACATACTTTGTAGAGTTTTAGTTCTTTGAAATTGGAATTACTGAGACTTAACAATCAGCATATGGACTTTCTTGGTGAGTGTTTCATGTAAACTTTGAAAAAATTAGTGTTCTGCTGATATTGGGTGTTATAGTCTATAAATATTAATTAGGTCAGTGTTGACAGTATTGTTCAAGTCATTTTTTTTTTAAGAGCAAGTATTGTTTTTTTGTTTTTGTTTTTTTATTTTTTATTTATTTTATTTATTTTATTTTATTTTTTATTTTTTTATTTATTATTTATGATAGAGAGAGAGAGAGAGGCAGAGACACAGGCAGAGGGAAAAGCAGGCTCCATGCACCGGGAGCCCGACGTGGGATTCGATCCCGGGTCTCCAGGATCGCGCCCTGGGCCAAAGGCAGGCGCCAAACCGCTGCGCCACCCAGGGATCCCCTTGTTCAAGTCATTTATGTTTTTATTGATTTTATCTACCTCTTCAATCAACTGCTGATAAAGTGGTGTTAGAACTTCTATTATGATTGTAGATTTGTCTGTTTTTCCCTTTATTAATTTTTATTTTGTATATCTCAAACCTCTCTAATAGGTATGTACACATTTATAATTGTTATATCTTCTTTATAAATGGTCCATTTTATTATTATGCAATGCTATCTTTGTCTGGTAACAGTTTTTTTCTTAAAGTTAATTTTGTCTGATAGTAATGTAAGCCACACCATCTTTCTTGTGCTAAGTGTTTGTATGGTATGGTCTTTTTCATTCTTTTACTTTCAGCTAGTCTGTGCCTTTATATTTCAAGTGTGTCTTATGAGCAGCTTATTTATCCATTCTGACAAGCTCTTTCTTTGAAATAGAATGTTCACCCTATTTATATTTAATATAATTATTGATGTAGATGTGTTTAAGTCAACCATCTTAATGGTATTTTGCTCTTTCTCCTGTTTATATTTTTATGTACATCTCTTCTTCTCTTCAGGGATAATATATTCCATTTTGTCTCTTCCATTAGCTATCTAGTTACACCTCTTTTTCTAGTATAGTTCAGTCCAATGAAACTTTCTGAAGTGAAGGATATATTCTATATTTCTGTTGTGATGTGATATATTCTATAGTTGTGTTGTGAAGTTCTAACAGGCACTAGCCACATGTGGTTATTAACCATTCAAAATGTGAACAGTGCAGTTAAGGAAACTAATTTTAGATTTTATTTAATTTTAATTAATTTAAACTTGAATTTAAATAGCAACACATGACTAGTGGGTACTCTATTGAAGAGTGATGCTCTAGGGATCATAATATACATCTTGAACTTATCATAGTCTCCTTTCAAATAAAAGATATATTTTAGGAACAATGTGGTAACATTTCAACACTATACTTTCCTATACCTCTCATAACCTTGGTAGTCTTGCTATCATATATTTTAATTTTGCATATGCTAAGAACACCACAACATTGTTATTTTTTATTTTAGGCAACCAATGGAATTTTAAATTAAATATATATGTATAAAATGGAGGTTATTTTTAAAGTTTTTAATATTTACCCATATTTTAATATTTTATGTTGCTTTTCATTTCTTCTTGCAGAGTCAGAAATCCATCTGAAAGCATTTCCTTTCAGCCAGAATAGTTTTTTTTTTTTTATCGCTTCTTTTTAGTAGGCTTGTGATAGGAATTCTCTCATCTGTTGTCTTTTTCTTTTCTTTTCTTTCTTTTTTTTTTTTTTAAGATTTTGCTCATTTATTTTGAGAGAGAGAGAGAGATTGGGAACATGAGCATGAGCAGGGGGAGGGGTGGAGGAAAAGAGAGAAAATCTTAAAAGGTCTCCCACTGAGTGCAGAGCCAGATGCAGGGCTCAATCTAAAGACCTGAGAGCATGACCTGAGCTGAAATCAAGAGTCAGTTGCTTAACCCCCTGAACGCCCAGGCACTCCTCTTTTTTTTTTTTTTTTTTTTTTTAAAGTAAGCTCTACACCCAGGGTGGAACTCAAACTCACAACCCTGAGATCAAGAGTTGTATGCTCTACTGACTGAATCAGCCAGGTGCCCTTCATTTGTTGTTCATCTTAACATGTGTTTTTATTTTGCTTTCATTTTCAAAGGAATTCCCTCCCAACACACTGGATATAGAATGCCAAGTTTTTGTTTTGTTTTGGGTTTTGTTTCCTTTTTTGTGCTTTAAAGAAACCATTTTATTATGTTCTGGTTTCTGTTGTTTCCAATAAAAAGTCAGGTGTCATTTTTGTTGTACTAATAGTTGTAATTTGCCCTTTTTCTCTATCTGCATTTAAATTTTTCTTTTTAGTTTTTCTTTTTTTAACTAGAAGTTTGGCTTTGGTGTACCTAGGTGTGTTCTTTGAATTTATCTTCTTTGCATTTCTCTGAGCAACTTGAGTCTCTGGGTTAATAAGTTTAATCGGTTTTGGAAAATTCTTGACCATAATTAAGTTGATTGATTTTCTTTTCAGCTTTGTACAGTCTTGTGTTCATCCCACCTGTTGATTCATTCATTTCTGCTAGTATATTTTTCATTTCTACATTCATTCAGTTTTTCTTTATATTTTCCATCTCTCATGCTTGAATACATTCATGTTGTCCTCCTTTTGCACTTGATATTTTAACATTTTTCATGGTCTAATAATTCTAGCATATAGGCCATTTTTAGAACTGCTTTTATTGATTTTTGAATATAGATCACATTTTCTTGCTTCTCTGTTTGTCTCATAATATTTTATTGTATGCCAGACATTGTGTATAAAAGAAGTAGAGACTGAAGTAAATGATATTTACGCCCTAAAAGGGCATGCCTCTTCATCTGCTAAGCCCCATGTCTATGGTGTGGGGTGTGGGGACCACTGGAGGAGGAATGCTGAGTCAAACTAATACGTGCTTGAGCTGGGACTGCGCTTTGTTGTTGATTAGTTAGATCCCATTTATCTCTGCCTTCAAAGGTATTGAGGAAAAGATCAGGATTTTCTTAGTAATGTTTGGGATGTGAATTCTGGTGAGATTCCAGAGCTTTCTTTATGCTTTCTAGCTGAATTTTCAGCTCTACAAACCATGGCTAGTCTCTCTTTGTTGAGCTGCATCTTTGGATTGCTGGGGAACTTTGCCGTTTAGTCCTATATTCCGCTTGCTTCAACCCAGATCTCTCTTGATGCTGTTGCCCTGCCTCTGGCCTCCAGAGGCCATATCAATGAAGGCCAAGAGTGCTGCAGAAGAATTTATATCAGCATTTCTGCCCTAACACCATCCTTGAGAACTGCTCCCTTATACGGTATAAAGACATGAAGTGCCTTGGAGGGATTTCTGTTGCTTTTTCTGTCCCATCCTCAGCCTTGTGGTTTGTCGCCTTGGACTCACAAAAGGTCCAGCATGCTTCAGGAAGAATAACCTCTCCGTTCTTGCCATTGTGTCTGGGTATTAGTGTTCGCCCCTGTGCCAGTTGGAAGGAGTTAGTGGGTAGGTGCAGATTCTCTCATGACTGAAACTTCTCAGTAGGTTGATTAGTCATGTCACCTTGTGTGTGGCCATTTTAAGTTTGCTGAAAGTTCAGCTTGCTTATCCTGATACACCTAGGTCAGATTCCTCCTCCTCCTGCCATCCTACTGGGTATTAAAGTAAGCTGTGGGTTTCTTCTCTCCCTGAAATTACTCCTTACTCTCTAGAATCTAGTTCATTCAGATTTCTTTGTATTCTTAGCTTTATGACGGGTTTTAGGAAACTTAGTTTTACAGATCAACTGCCCTGTTCTGGTTGTTAGGTTGAAAGTAAAATTCTCTTCAACTCTCTTCATCCTAACTAGAAGTGGGGGAGTCAGGAACATTTATTTTTAATATTCATTATTTACTGATTATGCCTAATCATATTGTAATTGATAGGTTTTCTTTTCTGGAGGTGAGCCTAGGGACTCTTAAATCTTTAAGAAACTGTTCTATTTACCTAGAGAAAACTTAACAAAATAGATTTTAACACCTTACATGATAATTGAAAAAAAAAAAAACCACACTCATTTTCCCCCTGATTTCTGTGTCTTTTCTTATGATGAATGTAGCTAACTTTTTTTTTTTAATTTTTATTTATTTATTTATGATAGTCACAGAGAGAGAAAGAGAGGCAGAGACACAGACAGAGGGAGAAGCAGGCTCCATGCACCGGGAGCCTGACGTGGGATTCGATCCCGGGTCTCCAGGATCCTGCCCTGAGCCAAAGGCAGGCGCCAAACCGCTGCGCCACCCAGGGATCCCTGTAGCTAATTTTTATAATGAACTTCAGAAGTGAGGCATAATATCCACTGGTGAGAGACGGTAGGAAAACTGTTACATAGTTTGTGTTCTGTATGTAAACATCTATTTGGTAGGGGGAGGATTATGTTTAAAATTTTATCTGGGCAGCCCCCGTGACGCAGCGGTTTAGCGCTGCCTGCGGCCTGGGGTGTGATCCTGGAGACCCGGGATCAAGTCCCACGTCAGGCTTCCTGCATGGAGCCTGCTTCTCCCTCTGCCTGTGTCTCTGCCTCTCTCTCTCTCTCTCTCTCTCTCTCTCTGTCTCTATGAATAAATAAATAAAAAATCTTAAAAAAAAAACTTAAAAAAAATTATCTGTACTATTTCCTAGATACGAATTTCTTTTTATTTTTTCTTTTCTTTTCTTTTCTTTTTTCTTTTTTCTTTTCTTTCTTTTCTTTTTCCTTCCTTCCTTCCTTCCTTCCTTCCTTCCTTCCTTCCTTCCTTCCTTCCTTCCTTCCTTCCATGTGTGAGTTTCTATAGTCCTTTAACTGCTCCAAATCTCCTTGATAATGTGGATACAATCATTTCAACCTAATGGGTGTATTATAAGCCTCAAATATCAAATAGGAATCAAATAGCCTACGTGAAATGTGTAAGATAGTGCCCAGCACACAGTACTCAATAAATATGAGTCCCTGACACAGTCATTTCCTTAATCTCCTGATTCTGTTCCTCCTTATTTCCCATTATCCTATGACTGTAACACTGTTGAATATGGTTAATACTAAGGGTTGGTATGATTCTGCTTAAGAGATACGTTAAAAACATCTACATCTTCATTCAGTTATACCCTTAAAAAATGAATCTGGAGGGAATCATTACTAGTGATCTTAGTAATAATATCAATCAACTTTAAGTCTTACAAACATTGGCTTTGAATGAACATGTTTTCATATTTTGCAAATGACTGGGGGCAGCATAGTAGAGGTTGGCTTAGATCAAGTTCCATGTATAGAAGGTATCAGTTTTTAAATACAGCAAAACTCAAATATATTGTCATCAAAAAAACCCCTAGAAAAGCAAACAAAGAAAAACCCTCAACATTTTCTAGTTTAGCATACTTTGACTTTTTATTGCTGTTTTCATACATTTGTTATGCAATCAAAATTTTTCACTTCTTTTCTGTTTAGTTGTTAGTAGTTTACTCTGAAATTAATCAGAAGAGAGTTTATATTGAAAGCAATTGGATAGTGTATAGACTTCAATTTGCATTTTCTGTGCTTGCTATGCCTTCATCATTGTTCCCACCATATTCATAACACAAGTATCTTTAGATATAGTAATAGTTGTATATCAAAGTGATAGTAGCATGTTTTACCCAGTAGTAAGTTATTAACATTGTTTCTGTCTTTTGTATGAGCAACAGCACCCATTTGTAAGGAAAAGACTTGGGAGTTTGGTTAACTTGAAATAGGAAAAGTTGCTGAGCTAATAAGTCAATTAAAATCTTACATATCTCCATAAGCACATTATGGTTGCTACATATTGATTGGATTTGATTATTATTAATAAAACATGTTTTGGGGCATTTACTTACTATATTCCATTCAAGTATCATATTATTTAAATTACTTCTCCCTCTCTCAGGGACTGTTTCCATGACAGGAAAACCATAGTTGTTTGGCTTTACTCTTGCTATTACATGACTGGTTGGAGATAATGGATTTTGGTTATGAGAGAACTTTGAGATATATATATATATTTTTTTATGATTGATATATATTTATAATTAATATCTATATTATTTTTTAACCTCTTTTGGAGTTACTTTATAAATATTTTGAAAATGGTGTTTTGTTGAAGTTTGATACCCTGTTACTTTCCTACCCATATTTATGCTTCCATTTAACTCTTTGCTATTTGCATATTTAACATTTTTAAATGAAACATAAAAAGACAGACTTTTGTTAAGAAAAGGAACTTTAGCAATTATTATCTTCTTTGAAACTCATTTCATAATCAGGAAAGTAGGACCATAAGAAAGAGGTCAGAGGACTAATTAGTAGCAAAAGCCCAGATTTCCTGACTTCAGTTTGATTTTTCTTTAATAATCTGTTACAGTATTTCTGGCTACTTTTCTTTAAATTTGAGAATGCAGAGAAGATTGGTCTGTTAAGTGACTCCTTTGGAATTTAAGAGTATGAAAAATATTGAAAACTGAAAAATATTGAAATAGTTGAGGCATGGCAATGCTATTTTATTTCTGTCTTTTCCAAGAGCACTGAAAATCAATTATTGCCTTCTAGTAATGAAGAAATAAAAAATTACAGTGTTGAAACATGAACCCTGATACTCATATTTAACATCTTTTTAATAGAAGTGGCAGAGATCTTATTAGCCGACAGAGATGCTGTAGACTGGGAATATTCTCAAGTAGTCTAAAATTCAGTTTAGAACCATGTGAAAGCAGTATTATCTTATGAAAGTAAAATTTCTTAATTCACTGACCATTCAACTGAGATAATGAATGCTTATATTTTATAGTTGGTCGTCAGCTTCTTACTTGAACAGGGTTGGACACGGCATTTAGCCCAGTGCCGGGCACATAACAGACAGAGGAGTTAGACTGTTCTTCAGCTTTTTTATTATCTAGGTCTTGTCACCTCCTGCCTTAACCATTATAACTCCCACTTACCATCTTAGTCCCTAGTCTCACTCCTGCAAGTGTTCAAGTGGGTAATTGAAGATTTTTACTTTTTTGTATGAAAACCAAATCTCAAGCCTTAGATGAAATTGTTAGCTGTTGAAAAAGGGTTCTTTCATGCTTTTATTCTTGAAGTTAAACTATATTGTATCAAGCTGGTATTTCTTCCAGTGTTCGCCTTATGAAGTTATGCTCCAGGGTAGCAGGTTTTTAATAGATGTCTTTAAAGTTGACTTCAGAGTATATTTCTGCTTCCTTACATAATCTTCTTGTTGCAGTCAGTGGACCAATTATATGTGAGGTCGTTTAAGGTTTATTGGACACACTGAACTCATTTCCAAGCAATTAGGGCACACAAAGGTTTTATGCAAGAATTACAACATGGTGCTTTTAAAGTGGTGTTTTTGGCATAAAGTCGACCATGTGAAAGATTTTTTGGGGGACAGGGATGTTTGTAAATAATTTCAAGAGGTTTGAGAATTCATCAACGTGTAAATGACAGTAGCATGGAAAAATGGTCATTTTTTTGTCTGTGGATAATGTCCGCGATCATTTCAGCTGCTTGTCAGTTGATGAATGAGTGGCAAAGCTTACACAAAAGGCCTCCAGGAAGGTGTTAATGAAGAATCACTTACAGAATAGAGTCAGAGCTTCAGCAATAGTCTGAGGAGCAAAGCGTTCGATCCTTGAGATTTGCCTTATTTTCAGTAGTGTACTAATTGCTACTTACTACATGAGAATTTACTTAGAGACAAAGATTTCAGTTGAGATTTCTGTAGAGTAGCGCCCTCAAAGGGAAGAGTCCCATCAACTCTTAAAGCTGTGTACCATGGCCTGAAGTCTCCTCCAGAGTCACTACAGTAGCCTTCATTCAGTGCCTAAATTTTCTTTCGTCTTCTTTCTCCTAGGCAACATGCTAAAGACAACATTTCTTGATGCATTTTGTTACCTTTTATTTTCTTTGCTGCTTTCTGCAACTTTCATTGCAGATGCACAATTTTTGAAATATGTAATGTATAAATAGGCTTCTTTGGATCTATGTGGTAATTTAACTGCTAACGATGACATTGTTTGAAAGAGAAAATGAATTCAGGTAGTAAACCCCTAACTTAAAAGTGACATTTTAATGGATAGCTAACACATATGATAGATAGATAGAGGATTAATACTCTTAATATACAAATATATCTTACAAATTGATGAGAAACATCATATCATCCAGTAGAAAATAGGCAAAGAATTTAAATAGGCATGCCACAGGAGAGGGAATCCCAAGTGGCCAATGAGTATATGAACGTATGTTCCAACCCTTCTTAATAGTTAGAGAGATGCAAATTATACTATAAAATAGGAATTTCATGTATCACCTGGGCCAAGATTAAAAAGTATTATAGAGGCACCTGGGTGGCTCAGTCGGTTGAGCATAGGACTCTTGGTTTTGGCTCAGGTCATGATCTCATGGGATGTAGGATCAAGCCCTGTGTGGAGCTCCACACTCAGCAGGGAGTCCGCTTGAAGATTCTCTACCTCTGCCCTTTCCCCTGCTTGCATATGCATGTGAACACTTGCTCTCTGTCAAATAAATCTTAAAAAACAGAAAGTATTATACTATCCATTACCTACAAGATTGCAGGGAAAAGGTGTTGTCATACATTGCTGGTAGAAATGTGAGTTGATAGGGCTTCTTTGGAAAGTAATATGGTAGTGACTATTAAAATAAAAAATATGTATACCTCGATGTAGCAGTTTCTTTTTCAGGTTCCATTCATTAAGGAAAAAAAGTCAATATATAAAGGGATTGGTACACAATATGTATTGTAGCATTTTGGTGTTATTGATAGTGACAAAAACTAGAAGCAATGAGTGTGTCAGTAGAGGAATGGTTGAATAAATTATTGTTTACCCGTGTTATGGAATCTTTTGGAGCTGTTAAAAAGGAATGTTAGATTTATATCTGTGGACCTTGAGGGTGGCCATGCCATATTGTTAAGCAAAAGTTGCAGACTGAAAAACAAAAGTTAGCAGACTTTAGTGTAGTATATGAAGTCTGATACTATTTTTCTTTTAACAGCTTAAACACCTTTCATAGGTACATTATACATCCTTTTGTATGCAGAAAAAAGTGTGGAAGGTTACACTCCAGGTTTTTTATTTTTTTTGAAGGCATTTGGTTAGGAGTGAGGCTGCGAATGGAAGGGGTCAAGAGAGATCATTTTTCTTTTTACATTTTTGGATTTTTTTCTTCATTACAGTAAGTATGTATTAGATTGTAACTTTAAAAATAGCTAATAAAGCCCTCATGTTTAAAGTGAAACTTACTAAAGAATACATCTATTATAATCACTTTTTCTATGACCTGAGTCATAGAAATAAAAAGTTCATGCTTTATGTTTAGAGAACTTGGACTCATTTGACAGGGCCTAAAAAATTCTTGGTTCTTCTGAGATGTGTTTATACTAAAGGTCATATCTTTGGTTTTATTTTATGTTTTTGGTTGGTATAGTCTTATCACGAATATGACTAGCTACCCTAAGACCAACAAAGATGTCTTCAGTAAATTATCACAATGTAACAATATGTTATGGATGATAAGAACTTTATAAGAAGCTGAGTTGCAAATTGAATTTTGGGTGTTAAATTGTGATCTGTTGATTAGTCAAGATATTCTAATATATGTTACCCATCATATTACTACTTTCCCTGTGTATCAGTTATTCTGTACTTCCAGTATGGCTATTATTACTTTGCAATGTGGTATTTCTAAAGAAATACACACATTTTTGTTCCTATTATAAAAATCAACTGCAACAAATAGAAAAAAATTGGGATACTGAAATACTGAAAAGCAAAAGAATAAAAGTGAAATCATTTATAACTCTAATTATAAACTCTGTTAACATTTTAATGTGATATTTTAATCTTTTAAAAATGTTACTAAGTATAATTTACAGGTACAATAAATTTCATATTTCAATGTACAGTTTAATAAGTTGGTTATTTTTCAGTTTCATAAGTTTTGATATATGTATGTAACTATGAAACATCACTGTAGTTAAAATATTGATCAAATAAATTCATCACCCCCCAAAGTGTACTGGTACCCCTTTAAAATGCCCCCTGGCTCTTCCATTTTCTGGGAATCATTGATCTGCTTTGTAGATATATTTGGATTTTCTAGAATTTTATATAAATGGAATCATATAATATATACTCTGTTTTTGTCTGATTTCTATCACTTAGCATAATAATTTTGAGGTTCTTTCATGTTGCATGTCTTAATAGTTCATTACTTTTTATTACTGAGTAATTACAGTTTGTTCATTCATCTGTTAATGGACATCACTGTTACTGTTTTGAGGCTCTTGAAGTAAAGCTGCTCTAAACATTCATGTATATCTTTATATGGACATAAAACTTTCTTTTTTCTCGTGTAAATACCTAGGAGTGGAATGGCTGTATCACATAGTAGATATTTAACTTTTCAGGAAACTGCTATTCTGTTTTCCAAAGTAGTTGTGTCATTTTCCATTTCTACCAGCAATGTATAAGAGTTCTAGTTCCTCTACATTCTTGCCAGGTCTTGGTATGGCTAGTCTTTTTAATTTCAGCTATTCTAATCAGTATGTAGTGGTATATTATAGTAATTTTAATTTCCATTTCCTAGTGACTAGTGAGGTTGAACATTTATTTATGTGCTTATTTGCCATCTGTATATTTTTTGGAAGTATCTGTTCAAACCTTTTGCCCACTTTTTTTTTTTTAAATTGGGTTGTTTGTGTTGTTTTGAGAGTTTTTCATATACTCTGCATATAAGAAATTTATCAGATATAAGACTTGCAAATATTTTCTTTTGGTTGGAACTTGTCTTTTAAGTTACTTAAATGTGTCTTTTGAAGGGTGGACGTGTTAAATTTTAGTGAGATCTAATTTATCAGTTTTTACTTTTATGGATTGTGGTTTTGGTATCATACCTAGGAAATTTTTGTCTAACCAGAGATCACATTTTTTTCCCTAGATGTCTTCACAGTTGTATACACAATTTACATTTAGTTAGATTATCCATGTTAAAATAATTTTTTATACATGATGTGGGTCAAAGATCATTTTATATAAGGTATGAGTCAAAGTTTGTTTTTACATGTGGTTATCTAATTATTTCAGAACCATTTCCTGAAAAGACTATCCTTTCTCCACTGAATTGCCTTTGTACCTTTGCCAGAAATCAGTTGTTCATATATACTTTAAGTCTATTTCTAGACTGTTCCATTGATCTCTGCCTTGACACCAGTCTCACTATCTTGATTACTATAGTATTGCAATAAGTCTTGAGTCAGGTAACATTAGTCTTCCATCTTTGCTCTTCTACAAAGATGTTTTGGCTTCTAGGTCCTTTGCATCTATCTGATTTTAGGATCAGCTTGTCAGTTTCCACAAAAAGCCTGCTGAGATTTTGATTGGAATTGCATTGAATCTATACATCATGTTGGGGATACTTGATATCTTAATAATTTTGAGCTTTTCAATCCATAAACAAGGTATATCTCCTCATTTATTTACATCTTTAATTTCTCTCAGTAATGGTTTTGTTTTGTTTTGCTTTTTGTTTTTCCTCTTTGAGATAGAAGGGCATGGCAGGCAGGAAGGGGCAGGAAGAAGGAAGGAGGTAATCTTAAGCAGACTCCTTGCCTAGCATGGAACCCGGCGTAGGGCTTGATCCCAGGACCCTGAGATCATGACCTGAGCTGAAATCAAGAGTTTGGCCTTTAAATGACTGACCTGTGCAGGCACCCTTTTGTTGTGTTCAGTGTACAGGTCTTGTATACATTTTGTCAGTCATCATTCAACTATTTCATATTTTTTGATGTTATTATAAGTGGTATTGTTTTTTAATTTCAACATAGAAGTACCCTTAATACTCATGTTGGGAGTTAGAATTGCAACATATGAATTTTGGAGGCATGCATTCAGTCCATAACACTTTCCTTGTGATGTCTTTGTCAGATTTTGGTATTCAGGCAATGCTGGTCTCATAGAATGAATTGGGAAGTGTTTCCCCCTTTCTAGTTTTCTGAATGAGTTTGTGTAAAATTGGCTTTTTTCCTTAAATGTTTGGTAGACTTCACCTTGGGGCTATCTTGGCCTGGGGTTTTCTTTATGGGAAGATTTTTAACTAATTCAATTTCTTTGTTCGATATAGCTATTGAAGTTAACTTTTCTTGTATTAGCTGAAAAACAGCTGCCTTTTTTTTTTTCTTTTTAAGAGAGAGAGAGAGAGTGGCAAGCATGTGCTTGCGAGAGTGGGTGGGGGGAGAGGAGGGACCAAGGGAGAGAGAATCTCAAGCAGGCTCCATGCTCAGTGCCCAGCTAGACACAGGGCAGGATCCCATGAATACAAGATTGTGACCTAAGCTGAAACCAAGAGTTGGATGCTTAACCAACTCAATCACCCAGGTACCCCAAGAAGAGCTGACTTTTTTTTAAGGAATTTGTCTTTCAAGGAATCTCTCCATTTCATCTAAGTTGTAGAATGTATTGGCATAAAACTTTTCATAATATTCACTGATTCTCCTTTCAGTATTGGAAATATCTGTACTCATGTCAACCCCCATCTCATATTCCTGATTTTGGTAATTTGTTTCTTCTGTCTTTCCTGATTTGTCAATTTTATTGATATTCTCAAAGAATGAGCCTTTGGTTTCGTTGATTTTTTAAAAAAATATTTTGTTTTCTATTTCATTGATTTAAGCTCTGATCAGTATAAATTGCATTTCTTTGGGTTTCACTTGCTCTTTTTCTGGTATCTTAAGGTAGAAGCTGAGGTGATTAACTTGAAATCCTTCCTTCTTCTCCACATAGGCATTTAGTGCTATAAAATTTTCCTTAAGTACTGCTTTCCTGGCATGCCATAAATTTTGATACATTCTGTTTTCACTTTCTTTGTTCCATGTGGTTGGCAATTTCCCTTTTTTCTTCTTTGACCTGATGTGTTATTCACAAGAGTGCTATTTAGTTTCTAAATATTTGGAAATTTTCCAAAGATACTTTTATCATTAATTTCCAATTTAATTTTGTTCAGAAAACATACTTCGTGTGAGTCAAATCTTATAAATAAATGTACACAGTGTTTTTATGAATGACTATTTACATACATTATTTAAGAAAATGTTCTATATGTACAATTTTGTGATCATTTTCACAATGCATTATATTACAGAAATTTTCCTATCTCAAGTATTTTCTAAAACTTGACTTAAAAAAGGTAACATCATTTTTTTGTAGAAATAATATATATATTTTTAAAGTATTTATTTATTCATGAGAGACACAGAGAGAGAGAGGCAGAGACAGAGGCAGAGACATAGGCAGAGGGAGAAGCAGGCCCCGTGCAGGGAGCCCAACGTGGGACTCAATCCTGGGTCTCCAGGATCAGGCCCTGGGCTGAAGGCGGCGCTAAGCCGCTGAGCCACCCGGGCTGCCCAGAAATAATACATTTATGTGGTTCAGAAACCAAAACAATATAAAAAATGCACATTGAGAAATCTTAGTTCCACCTCTGTTGCCATTTATGTTTCATACTATTATGAAATATTATGCCATATTATTGGCATAATATATTTGCCAAATATTATGAAATAATATTGCCATATTATTAGTTTCAGGGGTATCTTATCTGTATTTCTGTATGCAAATACAAGAAAAACATGCATATATATGTATATATATATATATAGTCTTATTCTGATATTTTTACACAAAAAAAACCAGCTTGACACTTAACCATTGCACAAGGATATGCTTCCATTTATTTAATGAATTTTGGTGTGTTTTTCCTGTTTTAACAAAAATTGGATGCCTTTTCTATGCTGAGTACTGTGCTGGCCAATATTGTACTATTTATTTATTTATTTATTTATTTATTTATTTATTTATTTATTTATTTATTTATGATTTATTTATTCATTTATGATAGACAGAGAGAGAGGCAGAGACACAGGAGGAAGGAGAAGCAGGCTCCATGCCGGGAGCCCGACGTGGTACTCAATCCCAGGACTACAGGATTGCGCCCTGGGCCAAAGGCAGATGCCAAACTGCCGAGCCACCCCGGGATCCCCTGTACTTCTCATTTAATTTTGATTATAGTCGGACTCCTGGGTGGCTCAGCGGTTGAGCATCTGCTTTTGGCTTGGGGCATGATCCTGGAGTTCCAGGATCGAGTTCCACATCAGGGAGCCTCTTTCTCCCTCTGCCTATGTCTCTGTCTCTCTTGTTCTCTGATGAATAAATAAATAAAATCTAAAAAATTTTTTTTGATTATAGCTATATTGCATCAGACTCATCAGTCTACATTATAGATGAATGGGTTTATGTAAACTGAGGCTTTATATATATATGCATTGTTTTCCTTTGACACATTTAGAGGACCTTATTAATATTCGTTTTTGTGTTCTTGGTGCTAAGCCTATATAGTAGCTCCTTAACAAATGTAGTTATGTGAATGATTTAATTTCTTAGTTAAGTTAGCCTATGGTAAATAATGAAGATTTCAGTTTTAAACATACTGTATGTTTTTACTTTGACGTCCGTTTTATCCAAGTAGAGTGATAGGTGATTATTTAGTAAATGAACGTGTACTTGCAGTAAGATTAGATGTGATTCTTGAAATCTCTCATGATGTGGTAGGAATGAATGCAGGGGTGTGTGGCAGGCTTGGGTTCAAATTCTTTCTATACTATTTTGTAGGATAACTGTGGTGTGTAAAATAAAATGCCATGAAGAATACCTAACATAAGCTCTACTAGTTAGGGGTGTGGTAAATATTGGGTTCCTTTCTCCTTTATTTCTTCAGGGTGGGCTCTAGGTCCAGAAGGTTATTTGAGTATAAATCCAGAAGCCATTCATTACCACCAAATCCACACTGTGCAGCCTGCTGTCTAGGATGCACATCAGGTTGAGGATTTTGCAGGTGAGGATAAAGCTTTAATATCTTTCCTTTGGTGGTTCTCACTGCCTGAGGGGTTTGACATGGTGCTTTACCTGTAATCCTCATAATAGTCATACATGATAAGTGTTATTATTACTGCTCTTTTGAAAATAAGAAAACTTAAGCCCAGAAGATTCAGAATTCTTGTCCAAGGACACTGATAAAGGACAGGATGAGAAATCACAACTAGGTTTGTTTGGCTTCAAAGCCTTTTTTTTCCCCTCCATTATAATATGTTGCCCCTTGAGATGCTTAGAAAACATCACTAGTTTTAAAGGACTTATTATAATGAAATTAGAACTGTGCATAATTTTCTGAAATTTTAATTTTAATCTTTACATGTATGACAAATTTAAGTCTGTGGAGGGAGAAAATTATAATCTGGATTCCTTTAATAGACTTATTTTAAAGCCCTTGAATATGCCTGGGCAAAAATAGTACATATTTTTTTTTTGAAACAAGTATTGGCTAGGGATTGAATATGGAATGTAGCCCAACATGAACCAGATGTTTTATTTTTACATTGGGAAGGAAATGTTAGAATATAGGATCAAGCTCTCTGGTATTATTTTGACATCAGTTTATCATTATGTGGACTCCTGGAAGGTAGCATCTTGTGCCTAAAAACATTGAAGTCAGGGTTTTCTCTTGAGCACAGGGCTGTGTTTATATTAGGTTATGCATGGCAGTTTGGCAGTTTGTTTTGCAGATGTTCGTAATGTACAGTCTTACATCTTGTTTCTATTTCTGGAATGCTTTTAAGTATGACTCATGTTTTCTTGAGGCCATCCTAAAAATACAGCTAGTTTTAAGCATTAATGTAAAATACACCACAGACACACCACACAGCAGTACATGATGCTTTCTTTCAGTAGTGTAATACAATTTTTTGACAAATATTTTCTTTGACAAAATAGACTATGTTAAAATATGAATAAAAAATGAGAGTTTCCTCTCTCTCTCTCTCTCTCTCTCTTTTTTTTTTTTTAGAAAAACAAGTCCTCTCATAATGTAAACAACAAAATGAATTGGAAATTTCAATAAAAGAAGTAAAGCATGATATCATTGTCCTCCTCAAAAGCCAAGAAATAGAATTAATGTCCAGAAAAGCAAGTCTGTTAAATTTGATGTAGCCCCATGAGGCTCACACTTGTAGGGAAAGTCTTGGATCTGAAGATAGAGCCTGTTAAAAAGATTTTGGAGGGGCAATAGGACATAATGGCTAAAGTGCAGACTTTGAACTCAAAAGCTTAGGTCTAGGTCCTGGTTTATATGCTTAGCAACTGTGGGTAAATGATAGCACCTCAAGAACTTTGATTTTCTTATTCGTGAAAGGTAGGTAATGAATATTTAAAGAATGCTTATATGGCATTATTACCACACACTGTTCTAAGTGCCTGATTTAATCTTCATTATAGCCTTATAAATAAGTACATTTGTTATATCTGTTATACAGATGGAGAAACTGAGCACAGAGTGTTGAAATAACTGATGTTTACATAGCTAGTAAACAGCAGAGTTGGGATTTGAACAGTTTGGCCTGATTCTGTATCCTGACACAGTATAGTCTGCTATCTCCCAGGGTGGTTGTGAGTTCCAAAAGAAAAATCATTTGTATTTTCACCTGGTACATGAAAAGGATGCAATAAATTATGGCTGTTATTATCCCTGTCGTCTTCGTTGTTGTCGTCATCGTCTTCTTCTTCTTTCATTATTATTATTATTATTATCATTATTATCATTTTTATTATTATCCCTATCTATTGGGGAAGGAAAAAGTAAGGGAAAAGAGAAGTCTTACTGGAGGTATAGTATAGACTACAAGGCCAGCTATACGAAAGAAACTTACATAGAACTGAAATGTGATGAGAGCCTTAGATCTCTTGGTACCTAGCAGCTCAATGCAAACTTTTTCACTATTGACTTGCCTCCCTGACAATTTCATTTTTCAGAAGCTAGAGGAAACTAAGAGGAGCTCTTCCTCTGGGCTTAATTGTGACTAATTAGAAATAAACTCATTAGTGGTATGCAAGCAACAGAAACCTTGGGGAAAAAAAACAAACCCAGGCACTGTATTTCTCAACAAGAGTGCCATTGACATATTGCGCATATGGAATTGTCTTGGACATTGTATTTAGTATCATTAAATGTCAGTAGTGTTCCAGATTATCCCTCATCCTCGAAAGCTTTGCAACAACTAAAATTACCCCCAGACATTTCCAAATTCCTTCTGGCAGGCATACAGTGGTGGCAGTTTTGCCACTAGTTGAGAACCACGGTTGAGTGGCAAGAGTAGAGGAAAGGATTGCTGAGAATTGTCAGATGTGCCTTAGGCCAGTGGATCTCAACATGAGGATCGTGTTGAGTGAGGTACTCCTGAGCATACTCAAAATTAAACTCAGTTCCCAGGATTCCTACTTTAAATAACTCCATGCCTTTCTCTTGTACTTAAGAAAGTACATGGTATACAAACTGCTCCGTAATTATAGGTATAATTGATTCTTTACGAGTGTGCTAAAAAAAAAAAAAAATTCCTAAACCTCAGCACTTTATTGACACTGACAACTTGTGAGGGGCAAACCTCACATTTGATTAGAAACTGCTGCCTTCAACTTTAAAAACGTTTTGAAAATGTATATAGTTCCAAGGTCAAGGCATTCAAAATAGAATGGAACTGTATGGAACTAAATAGAGACTGTGATTATGAATAGTTACAGATAGTTATAAATAATAAACAGTGGGAGGAAGCTGAAGAGACCAACTTGGCTTTACCTTCTATAACTTTGGAGATGTCATATCTTAAATAGTCAAGTCCAGGTAATGGAAGGTCAGGCACAGTGCCAAAGCTGAATACAAAGGTTGAAACCAAACTGTAAGGACAGTGTAGACAGGGCCTGTGGCCAAAGCTGGGATTTGTAAAAACATAAAGAAAAAAATCCCTAAAGTGTTTATGTTTTTAATTATGTATTTGATATTGGCATAAGAAGAGTTAGTAGATCTGTAGGATAGGGAACATTGTGTAATTTTATAATAGAAAAGTTAGAGCTTCTTAATTATTTTCTTAAACAGCAAACAGAATGACTCATCTTGAAATAAGAAAGAGTAGACTATATATCACAAAGATGGAATTAAGCCTGAAGTAGGAAAGAAAATAGTTTAAGTGGACAATTAATAGTTATAAATTAAGTTGAATCTCCAATCTTAGGTGAATTGCTTCCATAGCATCGTGAAACGCCTTGGTAGATTCTAAATGGTCTAGGTCTTAGAGCAGTGTTTGTCAATCTGTTTTTCGTTTTTGCTCTTCTGAGGATATTTACCCCCCAGTTGTCTTTCTCCAATCTCATGAAATGTCAATACCACAGATAAACTATATATCTTACATACGATATGCCTTTAGTGGACAACAGACCATTGTAACATCTAAGATTTTTAAAAAATATATTTATTTATTCATGAGAGACAGAGAGAGGCAGAGACACAGGCAGAGGGAGAAGCAGGCTCCAGGCAGGGAGCCTGATGTGGGACTCGATTCTGGGGCTCCAGGATCATGCTCTGGGCCAAAGGCAGGCACTTAACCACTGAGCCACCCAGGCGTCCCCAAGAATTTTTTTCAGCCCCTCTTCCAAGAATCAGTTTTTGCCTCCTTGTGGGTAATATGCTCCCTTGTGCATGTTGTTGAGGATTCATAGGGGACAGGAGAGAAGCCAAGCACTTCCACTTAGATGATGAGTTTCCTGATGTTCAGACATAGGGGCACTTGGTTTGGGGAAATTATAGAATGTTTTAATGTGATCTCAGTGACATGACAAACCAGCTCTGCTGCGCCAAACCTTGTTCTTGATCATCTCACCGTGAATAAGAAAATCAGAAATTCATCTTTATTTTTTCCGATGATTAATCATTAGCTTTGTGGGTAGGGGAGTAGACTATACTTGTAAGGTTGTGCTGTTGGGGTTGGTGGGGGTAAGCACAGCTTTAGCCTTGGTAAGTGTTCTTAGTTTAATCTTTGAATTCTTTCATGACCTCACTGGGGGATTAAACAAAGTATAAAAAATATGGTATATATTCAACACATATAAAGGACTTTTAGGATATACATATATGTATATGTATATATGTGTGTGTTTATGTGTAAAATGCAACACAATAGTAAAGGAAACACTGTAACCCACATTCAATCTAGGAACTAGAATATTACCAAACACCATTGAAGATCTCCATGAGAATCTAATTCCCTGCCCAGGTATCCATTATCCTCAATTTATCATTCTCTTGCTTTTTTGCTTCTCAAGCATTATTTTATTATACATATAGTTACTTCTAATAAGTTTAATTTGTTAGTTTATTGAGCATTATCAAAGTAGTATCATATGAGATTTATTCTGTGACTTAGTTTTTTCACTGAATACTACACCTTTTTTGTTTTTTAATATTACTATACCTTTTAAGAGTTAAATATATTGGGGTGCCTGGGTGGCTCAGTCAGTTAAGCGTCTGCTTTCCACTAGAGTCATGATCTCAGGTCATGGGATCAAGCCCCACACTAGGCTCCCTGCTCAGTAGGGAGTCTGCTACTTCCTCTTCCTCTGCCCCTTCCCCAGCTTATGTGCGCAGGTGCACTCTCTCTCTCTCTCTCTCTCTCTCTCTCCCTTTCCCTCTCTTTCCCCCTCACTCTCTTTTTCTCAAGTAAATAAATAAATATTTTTTAAAAAAACCTTAAACATATTATTGGAAGTAGTGGTAGTTCATTCCATTTTTGTTATGTAATATTCTTTTATGTGCATTTCATCCATTTCCAGTCTCCAGTTGTATTTTAATTTTTAAAAAATGATTAAGTTTTATTTTTCCTTGTTATATTCAGTTTTGAATAATATTCTGTGAGTATTCCATATGTCTCCTGAGGTATAAGGAAAAGAGTTTTTCTTATGTACCTAGGAATGCACTTCCTGGGCTGCTGGTGATTTACAAATGAGCAAGCACAAGTTAATTGTATTACTTCAAACATTTACAAAATCCTTAGGCAGAAAATGAGCAGATTGATGGGTGGTTTAACAGTAGACTTAGATGGGCATTGGAATGAAGTCATCTTCTACTGTGAGCCCTCACAACCCATTGCCAACTTAAAGTTATAATATAGTTTTCTTAAATTTTTAAAGAATATGATAACCAGGGCAGCCCGGGTGGCTTAGCAGTTTAGCACCGCCTTCAGCTCAGGGCCTGATCCTGGAGACCCGGGATTGAGTCCCACATCAGGCTCCCTGCATGGAGCCTGTTTCTCCCTCTGGTGCGTGCGCTCTCTCTCTCTCTCTCTCTCTCTCTCTCTCATGAATAAATAAAATCTTAAAAAAAATATGATAACCATGGCTTGTCTGGGATGATTTGATCATGTCCCCTTTTTAGAACAAAAGTATTGGGCTATAAAATTGTGGTATTGATTCTAGTTCCTTATATCACCCTTGAAAATCACTTTTATTTCTTTGGTGACATTATAGGTGATCATTCAAATGTTCTTACAAGCTTTTAAATGTGGGATTATATGATTCTTCGTGAGATCATAAACTTTGTCCTGTTTTAACCTTAATAACAATGGTTTTATTGTGTGTGAGCAGTGTGAGAATTCACCAGGTGTATATATCAATGAATGTGTGTGTGTATACAGATAGATAAATATGCTTTTTAAAATATAATAGACTATATGCATTTATTGCTTGGAGATTTATAAGTAGTAGTCTGATTTGCATTTCATTTTATCTTTTTTCCCCCCTTGAAGTTTCAGACTCTGTGGTTCAATCTGTAATTCAGCATCTAAAATGGATGATGCAGAAGGATCTTTTAGGGCAAGATGTCTTTCTAATAGGACCTCCTGGGCCTCTTCGACGGTCTATTGCTATGCAGTACCTGGTGAGCAATCACTTTTTATGGATTCCTAAGGATCTTAATTTGGATTAGTGATATTCTAAAATAAACTAAGAATTTACAAAAATATCAGGATTACTCATTACTTGAAAAAAATTCTCATGTTGAAAGATGATTTGTTGAATAAAGAGTTTGGAATAAGTTATCTGGGAAGGAAATGTACATTCATCTTTCATAGCAGTAGGATATTTTTACTATAACTAGAAAGTTCTCAACTTCTGGTAAAAAAGAGAAATATAAATTGGGATGCCTAGATGGCTCAGTGTCTGTCTGCCTTTGGCTCAGAGAGTGATCCCTGGGTCTGGGGATCGAGTCCTTCATCAGACTCCCTGCATGGAGCCTGTTTCTCCCTCACATGTGTCTCTGCCTCTCTCTCTGTCTCTCATAAATAAATAAAATCTTAAAAAAAAAAAAAAGGAAATATAAATTCAGGCAATGAGTGGCAGATAGGATCATAAACTCTGAGATTACAAAAGAAAACTCAGTTTTGTATTACTCAGGGACTATTCTTTTATCTCAGATCCACATTTTAAAAAGCCAAACAAATTCTCTTGACTTTTTGATGTTATATGATCCTTAAAGGGAGCCTGTGGTTTGTAAAATATCTCTATGTGTTACATGCTTTTTTCCCTTTAAATAGATGAAAAAACAAGTTTATTAAATAGCTCACTCAAGCTTTATCCAGCTAGTAAATGATGGACTTCAAACCTCTTTTTGACCTGTTATCCTCTTAAATGTTTGTAGTTCTCTGAGTATGATTGTGAGGTGAATTGAAATATTAAATTTTCAACACAAATGAAAAAAAATTGTACAAGACTTTTTTCCCCCTACTTTGCCAGCATTAATAGGCATTGTTCTATCGATGGGCAGAAGAATGCTATCAGCTGAAGTTGTTCTGTCTGAAGATACTTTGTAGGATGAAGAGAAGAACTTTGCTTTAAACTTCCTTGTGTTACTTGATATTAAAGAATTGATTTCTGTGCTACTGAAATATGCTTCGTGTACTGTTTTATTTCAGTGGTAAATTTATTTTGGTACTTCCAAAATCATGTAGGGTGAGGGTGATAAAAATACATTGGACAAATCAGAACTTAACTCCTTCGAACCCATACCTTCCATATCTTTTGTTTGTTCCTATAACCAGTTTGTGAGGCATACTAGAACATCACATATTATCTTCATTTTATTAATAAACAAGGTAAAAGTGTCTTGTTAGTAATACCAAGTCAGCTACTGAGAATCCACTCTACCTGGTTCATATCAAAGATCACAATATCTCACTTTGATTTTGTTTTTGGCAAGATCCTGAAGCTTGTTAGGAATGTGGAATGAGAAAGGCTAGGAGATTATGGGAGTCTTGTTGATTCAGAAATGCAGTATAAGTCTGTGAGTGTGAAACTTGTATCTTTAAAAATACACACACTTTAAATTATGAAACAGAGCTGAGGCTGCTTTAAGATGTGAAAATACACATAGGAAAACTTAATAGCCTAAGCTGCCCTACAAACTCTGCAGTGGGTCTGTTGCCATTAGATATAAGATCCTATGCCTAGTAATATCCAGAGGAGTTGAAGTCTTTACAGATAGAGATTTGGGGGTAAGCCCGCTGAACCAGTGAGAAATTAAGTAGAAATAATTTGATAGCTGTGTTTATTTTATATTTAATTCACACAGAGGGAGTTTTATAGATAGCTCAAAAAGATTCAACAGACCACTGCTGCTTCTTCCATCTGCTGCTCCTGCTAATGTGTGTGAACTTGCTCAGACCTTTACTGGGAAGTAGCAGCTGGGGAGACTTTGGTGCTTGTCTGGCCCGAGGAAGAAACCCAGGAAACTGTCAAGACAGAGGATGATATTCTTGGTGTGGCAGTTTGGGTTGTTACCATGGTACAATTTAACAAGAGGTATCTATGACCTTGTCAACCAGTTTTGACAGCGTTTTTCAGTAGTCACATTCACCCAGTCAGTGAAACAGACATTATGGCACCAGTGATGTGTTCCAGAAGCAAGAAGGGGGTGTCCACTAACCAGAGAAGTTGCTGCTTTAGTCCAAGTGTGCTTTCACAGGCAGTTCATTCTTCTTTAGAAAAATATTGTTTGGGGGATCTCTGGGTGGCTCAGCGGTTTAGCACCGCTTTCAGCCCAGGGCCTGATCCTGGAGTCCCGGGTTCGAGTCCCATGTCGGGCTCCCTGCATGGAGCCTGCTTCTCTCTCTGCCTGTGTCTCTGCCTCTCTCTTTCTCTCTCTCTCTCTCTCTCTCTCTGTGTGTCTCTCATGAATAAATAAATAAAATCTTAAAAAAAAGAAAAATATTGTTTGATATTACCGTATCTTCACCACTGTGACGTATGCTTTCTCTGTTTAAAATGCTTTCTTTTTTCCATACATACATAAATTTATGGGTGCATGGGAACAAGCATATTTTCTAAGAACAAAATGACAACAATAACCTATTTTTATCAGTATTACATGGAGATGAGGCAGAGAAAAAAACATTCTGTTGTGTGGAAATATCCTCTCCTACCATGAATGGCATGCTCATTCAATTTTTTTCTTTATACTTCAGTAAATTAATTTGTTCTCCCTGTTTAATAACAACATATTGTATGCCTTGTTCAATTGGAGAGCATTGTTGTTTCTAATTCAGTGTTGTAAAATGAAGGATAATGTTAAAAACTTTTTGTGCATGATTGTCACATGTATGGCAAAATGACATTAGGGATGAATAAATTATTCTAAAAGAAATGTATTCTGGATGGTTTCCTCTTTAAACCAAAAGTGTTTGTTTTTTTGTGAAAGAATTCTTTTTCCCTCTCCTCCTCCCCTTCATCCTTTCATCCTTGTCCTTCTTGAATAGCTATGTTTGTTTTCTTTCCCTCTTCTGTTAATCTCACTTGATATTTACCTTATTTTCACACTTGGTAAAGTGTGAACCCAGTGTATCATGTAAGGTTGGAAAACCTTGGTAAGTGGACTACATTAATTTAGATGCCCTTTTAAAAAACGGTGAACATTACTTACTGAAATGGCTCTCATTTGTGAAAAAAGCAAGTCGGCAAGCTATCACTCATTGGTATTTGAAAAGAATTGTATAGAAGATAATAAGATAAGATCTAATTATGATTATTGCTTAAAAAGTAAATCATTATTAAGTAGTAAACTATTGGGTGCAGCAAAAGTAGAGCTCTGAAGAGAGGTACATGCATGTTTTGATGAATGCTCAATGTTTTGCATTTTTCTCAAAGCTAAGACTCAGAAGGTTTTAATTCAGAATAACATTTAAGATGCTTTTCTCTAGGGCAGTGGCATTGTTGAATAAGTGGCTCCAAAGCATATGTTGGGAATTTGATTTAAAATTTTGGAACAATTTCACCCTCTGCTCTGCAGGAGCTGACCAAACGGGAAGTCGAATACATTGCCCTGTCAAGGGACACCACTGAAAGTGATCTCAAACAGCGTCGAGAGATCCGAGCAGGCACGGCTTTTTACATTGATCAGGCAAGTTCTTATCACACTCCAACACATAACTGTTTAGTCCAGGTCTATGCAAAATTGATTTTTAAAGTACAAAGATATAGCCTGTGTGATAGTGAAAGATAACGTAATGTTCTTTCTTTAGATAGATTTAATTTAGATTTTTGGTTTTCCTGTTCTTGGAAATGCCTTCTTGGTTTAGCACTAAATAAAAAACTGTAGATGAAATGAGTGGTTCTAAAATGTTACCTAAAGATCAATATGCTGATTTCTGAATTTTTAATTGCTTCCTAGTACTTGCAAATAAAATTTGAATTTTTGAAGAGGAGATAAGGAGCTTTTAATACAGGAAATTCTCTAGCACATTTATAAAAGTATTTTTGATCTAAAAGTCAAGTAGGTAAAAAGGTGTGTTAAACATAGTGAAATTAAATATATACTTCCAGGAACTACAACTTTTTACGGGGGGGGGGGGGGGGGGGCCAGGAAGGGAGGTTTTTAGGTACAGATTACCAAATAAGATAATATTTTATTAATATTATAATGAAGCTTGTTGAATATTTCTTCAAACAAATAGCTTAAAATATTAACTATTGTTCTTCATTAGAAGTACCTAGTAGAAAAAAAGAGATTTTAAATAAGTAACTCATAGGAGAAAGATTTCAAATGTCTAATAAATTCATGACAAGATGCTTATTAACCTTTTCATTTATAAAAATTAAACTGAAAACGTTAATGAGCTATTGTTTTTCTTTCACCTCTCATATTAGCAAAGATTAAAAATCTGCTAATGTCCGTTGTTGATGAGGAAGAAGGTTATGAGGAAGCAGCATTGCTGTTGATGCAATTTTGAAAGAAAATTTGGCAATATTGATCAATAGAGAAAAAATTAAATATATTTGGACCCAGCGGTTATGTTTCTGGCAATTTTTCTTCCAAATGTTATTTGTATAAAGCATGCAAAGTTACATATGCAATGGTGTTTATCATAGCATTGTTTGATATCATATAAAACTATAAATGAAAACTATAATAATGTATATTTAGGAGGGACTCAGTTGGTTAAGCATCTGACTCTCAATTTCGGGCTGGCTCAGTTGGTTAAGCATCTGACTCTCAAGTTCGGCTCATGTCATGATCTCAGAGTTGTGAGATTGGGCCCCAAGTAGGTCTCTGCAGTGGGCACAGAGTCTGCCTAAGGTACTCTTTCCCTTTGCCTCTGCCCCTCACCTCATCTTTGTCTCTCCCTCTCAAAAAAAAAAAAATAAAAATAAAAAGAATATTTAGGAAACTAGTTAAACTAGTTAAATAATAATGGTGAGTAGAATTCTCTAGAGCCATTAAAAAGAATAAAATGAATCTGTATGTAGTAATAGGAAAGAAATCTAGGAGAAAGCATGTAAGTGATGTTGCAAGACAGCATATGTAATCTGATCCTATTTGTGGTAAAAAGACAAAGAGAAATATATAAATGTTTGTGTATATATTGGAAATTTCCAGAAGGATACACAAGAATCAGTTAATAGAGCTTACCTCAGGGAAATGTGACCCAGAATCTGGGGTGGGGCAAGGAAGAAATTTTCATAGCTCTCTAAATTGAAAGCTTCCTCGGGAGCACATTTAATTACTTTAAAAGAATATACATTTGGCCTTTGAACAGTGAGTAGATCAGGGGTGCTGACCCTTGAGCAATCAAAAATTTGCATATAAATCTTGGCTTCCCCAAAATTTAACTACTAATAGCCTATTGTTGACTGGAAGCCTTACAGTAACAGTCATTTAATGTATTTTGTATATTATCTGCATTATATACTGTATTCTTACAATAAAGCAACGTAGAAAAAAGGAAATGTTATTAAGAACATTATAAAGAAAACACATTTACAGTAGTACTGTACTATATTGAAAAAAATCTGCTTGTAAGAGGACCTATCCAGTTCAAACATGTTATTCAGGGGTCAAATATAATTGTAAAAGGAAACACTGAGTGAATGAATTTTTGAAGACCAGGATATTCACCTTGTCTTATAGATTACTTATTAGTTACAAAAGGAAAAATGTACTTAAAATGGAGAGATTTGGCAGTCACCACCTTTAATGGTGATCACACTTGGCACCATGTAGTGGAAAACCTGAGAAGTTCACATTTCCAATTAAAAAGTAATCCTTTGTGGATGAAGCACACAAGTACATTTTAAAGAAACCTGTTTTATTCACATGATGCGAAGGTTTACTTTATACATTATTTCTAATTACACATGGGAAGAAAATATACCTTTACAATGCCTACTTCTTTTCTGAATGTACTGAGACCAAGAGTAAGGAGCTCGGGAGAGGGCGTAGAAAACCACGATTACGGCCTAAGTAGCAGAGAGGAGATGGGAACAGACTTAATGACACCGGAAGAACTGGCTCTGGTAGAGTGTGGATTTAAAAACATACTTTTTGAGTGAATTTTGTATTTGGATTGATTGTCGCAGTACAAATAGTGAGGAAGTGAAAGTGGACTTTAATATGCTTACTATTATTATTTTTAATATGCTTACTATTTTTAAAGGTACCTTAAAACTTTGTATTTCTTAAAGTAAATTATTTAGATAATGCTATGTAATATTATGTTTTCCCTGCCATTCTAAAAAACATATTTTTGGATGATATCTATTTTAAAGTTTAAAAAATATTTAAAGTGCTATTATAAATCAATGCTAGTATCTTATACTTTATGTTTTCTTGGCAAGTCCTACTTGTTATGATGAACATCAGTTACTTAGGATGTAATGCACGGACACCTTCAGAGCCAGTGATTGTGGTATAGGAACATTGTCCTTTTCCTAAGTTACTTCAGACTGTTTGTTGAGATAGTATCTGATTTTCATATTTTTCTTCTTTTAATAGGTCTTTATTATTTGTTCATAATGAGATCACAACAGTTCCTTGCTCACACCTGTGCAGTCCCATCACACTCAGAATAAAATCCAAACCCTTTTTTTTTTCTTTTAAATTTTTTTTTTTTAAATTTTTATTTATTTATGATAGTCACAGAGAGAGAGAGAGAGAGAGAGGCAGAGACACAGGCAGAGGGAGAAGCAGGCTCCATGCACCGGGAGCCTGATGTGGGATTCAATCCCGGGTCTCCAGGATCGCGCCCTGGGCCAAAGGCAAGCGCCAAACCACTGCGCCACCCAGGGATCCCCAAATCCAAACCCTTTAATATGGCCTGCAATACTCTACGGGACCAGATCTTGTCTACCTCAGCTCCTTTCTCCCCTTCCCTTGCTTTCTCAGCTCCTGCTGCATGGCCTTGTTCTCTTCTTAAAAATAGATCGAACACTTTCCACCCTCACAGCCTTTGTACTTAATATTTCCTCTGCCTGGTATGATCTTTTCCCAGATCTATATATTCCCGCCTCCTCATCATTCAGATTATAACTTCTCAGAACGTTTTAGTAATCACTGATGATGCACACCCCCCTTCCACATATATGGTGCCATCATGTTACACAATGTGATCTTCAGAGTACCTATCACTATCTGAATTTACCTAATTATTTCTTTGTTTCCATGTTTATGGTCTGTGTGCCCCACCAGAATGTAACTTTCTTGTTTATCTCTGGCACCTAAAAACTGTCTGGAATATGACTGGCATTTACATTTGATGATAGATTTCTCCTTTGGATAATCAATCTTGTTAAAATTTTAAGTAAATTAAGAATAAGTAGGTTCCGGTTAAGACCAGAGGGGCTCTACAATGGAAAAGATTTGTTTTTTTGACACCTATTTTGAATCTTCAGAATGAATAATAGTTCTCATCTGGATTCTAGATAGATGAAGTTGCCAATTGACTACCATCTGGTCATTTGGGAATTTCTTTTATTTGTTTAATACTCTTAACCATAATAATGGAACATTAAGAATAATGAATATTCTTAACTTGATGTCTGGTTATCAAGGGGGAGGCACTATCATCATTCACTAGTAGGTGATGGCTCTAACCTAGGTGGGCCAACATCAGTGAAAAAATGCCTGTGGCCATGTGGTGGGTGCTGGGAGAGAGAGTTTGGATTGTTCAGTGTGTTCGATGCATGCATATGTGACTGACATTCAAGTGATTACTAATTGACATTTCAGCTGGAAACCTTGGCAAAACCCCCAGTTCCAAGTTGAGGGTCATGACTATTAACTTCTTCACTTATTTGCATGCAGGATTAAGGATGATTGATGATAAAGTGAGAGGTTAACCTGTATTGCTACTCTTGAAGGTTAGAATTAGGTTAATAATTCTATAGTAGGGAATTTGTATTTTATTTCAAAATAATGTTTATTTTTTCCTGATTAACAATATTATAAATGCTTTTTATAGATACATGTATATATATATATATATATATATATATATATATATATATATACACACACACACACATAATATAGAGAACTTGTTAAATATTTATCCAATGACTGCTGTGTGTTAGGCACTGTCTAGGTGCAGTGAGCAAAAGAAACAAATTCCTGTCATTGTAGTGCTTTTTTAAAAAAAATTTCGTTTATTTATTTTTAGAGAGAGAGTGCACACACAGGTGCAGGAGTAGGGAGTGGGGAGAGGAGCAGAGAAAGAGGGAGAGAGAATCTTAAGCAGGCTCCACACTCAGCACGGAGCCAGGCATGGGGCTCAATCTTACAACCCTGAGATCATGACCTGAGCCCAAACCAAAAGTCATTCACTTAACTGACTGAGCCACCCAGGTGTGATAGAGCTTATGTTCTAATGGGGGAAACAAAACCATAGTAATGAAGGATAGTATAATAAAGTAATTGCTAAAGGGCATTGGGAAGGACATAAAAATTACTTTTCTCTTCCCCTTCAAGGCCAACAGTGTAAATATTTTCTATATCATTTTCTACTGTGCCTACATGCATATCTACTTAATCATGTACAATAATTTTTACAAAAATTGTATACCATATATATATCATTTTATAGCCAGCTTTTTAAAAAACCTGATATTTTATCAGAAGCATCTTCCTATGATACTATTCCTCAAAATATAATATTTAATGTCCATACAGTATTTTATCTAATAGATGTGCTATTATTTATTTAACATTCCCATTTTATCCATATTCCCATGTTGGTAATTTAGGTTTTTTCTAAGTTTTCACTGTTATAAATAAGGCTTTGTTAAATATTATTTTATTTGTATCATGTAATCTCTGAGTATTTTTTAGACTTGAATACTAGAAGTATAATTACTCATCAAAAGATCTAGACATTTTCAAGAATAATTCAAGAATAATATATTTTGCCAAATTACTTTTTGGAAAGGGTGTTCCAACTCATGCTTTCATCAGTGTGCGATGAGGATTGCCTCATGGATTCTTGTCAGTATTGGGTATTTCTTTGAATGTACTTTGCCAAATTAGTAGGATTTAATTGGCATTAAAAAATTACTAAGCAGGCTGAATCTTTTTTATATGTTTATTGCCTACTGCTTCTATCAGATATCAAGGAATTGAGAGGATATGGAAAAGGAAAAGGGTACAATGAAGTAAGTTATAGTCTGTTAAGAAAATGGAAATTTACACTGTTTTGTATATATAAATATTTGCCAAAACTTACCTACTTGTTCGTGTAATTTAAAATTATACAACTACTTTGCTGAGTGGATTACAGATTAAGCTGTTAAAAAAGAATTGGTTAAAGAAATTTATATGATTGGCATTTTGACACCCATGGAGACATAAGGAGACCAAAAGATATTTTGTTACCACATTAACTTTCATTTGCTTCAGAAGATAAAATAACCTGAAAAAAGTAAATTATCATTGATATTTTTCTTACCTCATTTGTTGACATTCTCTTTACTAATACTCTTTTTTGCTATGTGACTACAAAAAGCTAGAGTGGAAGACTTTAAGTCAATAGAAAATTGCTTCCATTACTCAAATTTGAACCAATATAAATTAACTAACCCACAAATAAATTATATTTCGGTTTTAATGTTTTATTGAGAGAAGACACTCAAGATAATTTGGGGAGTAAAAATCCAGGATGGGAAAGTTCAAATGATTTTCTTTAACTTTTCCTAAGCCAGGAGCTTTTTGCACGTTAGAGTCTTGTTAATTTGTTTGACATGGTACCATGCAGTTCCATAATGTATGATGTATGTATTTAATATTAAGCATAAAAATGCACTTTAAACAATTATATTTTTTCCTCTTTATAAAGTGTTTATTGATCATATACAAAATAGAGAAAATGAATTATATTTTAATGTCTTCTGTTTGGGATTATTCTTTTTTTAAAGATTTTATTTATTTGAGAGAGAGAAAAAGTATATACAAGTGGTGAGGAGGGACAGAGAGAGAGGGAGAAGCAGACTCCTCGCTGAGCAGGGAGCCCGATGTGGGGCTCCTTCCCAGAACCTGAGATTATAACTTGAGCCAAAGACTGATGTTTAACTACTAAGCCACCCAGTTTGGCTGTTTGGGATTATTCTTGATTCTCTCTTATTGATAGAGAAAAAAAAAGGATTAACCTTTTCTTAATGCACTGCTTAAATATTGTAGGTCATCAAAAGCAACTCCTAATAAATCAAATAACAGTGCTGTTGATCAGAAAATAATATTTCTAGTTTGTCAAAATGCATTTTACTTATTTTAGCAAATAGAGGAAAACATTTACTTGTACACTTAATCGTATTTGTGGTTGCTGAAGCTACTTTCCACGTGGAACCACTTTTAAAATTACAAAGTTAGGGATGCCTGGGTAGCTCAGTGGTTGAGTATCTGTCTGTCTTCAGCTCAGGGCATGATCCCGGAGTCCTGGGATCTAGTCTCTCATCGGGCTCCCTGCAGGGAGCCTGCTTCTCCCTCTGCCTGTGTCTCTGCCTCTGTCTCTCATGAATAAATAAAATAAAAAAAATAAAATTACAAAGTTGTATTTCAGAAGTTCATTGATAAATTAAGTATTTGGAATTTAAAAATTCTTCTTCTTTGTGTATAGAAGAAACAAAGCTGTGGAAAGTGGCTGAATTCTGTTACTTGCACCAGACCCTTTACAACCATATTGTTATAAAATGTTCTGATTGTCACTTGGACAGTTCGAGAAGGTCTCTCTCTGTTTATTCTGGCCTCTCTGTTAGTCAGAACTCAGGCCTTTGGTCCTTACCATGTTACCCTCTTGCTCAGGCCAACTCTTGTATACTCATATAATGTTAACTGACAGATTTACATAATTCTTTAAAAAAATCAGGGTATATAATATAACACTGTGGGTTAACTATCCTAGAATTTGAAATAAAATAAAATTTAAAAATCAAGGTAGAAACAACTTTTATTGAGACCTCTATAGTACTATGTGCTTTATGTGATTGCATCTAATCCTCAGAACATCCTTAGGAGGGAGATGACTTCCCAATCTTATAGGTAAAGTAACAGAGCCTTAGAGGGCCATGGACATACAACTGATAAATAATAGGTGGAATTTGAACTAGGATCTGTCCAATTCCAAAGTTTTGGTCCTTTGTACCATATGCTATTTCCCTGAAAGAGCAATGGTGATGATGATGATGGCCACCAGGACTACAAGGATGACAGTATTGATAGTAATAACAGCTAATCATTTTGTAGAGGTTTATTGTGAGCCAGAGGTTATCTTGGTTCATCTTCACCAGAATCTGTGAGATAAGCACAGTAAGTAGTATAGATTTAGAAAGAAATGGAAGCTCAGAGAAGGAAAGTAACTAGCTTGAATTACCAATAGCAGGTAAGTGGGGTGCAATGAAAAATCAATCTGATCCTATTCTGATATTTTGAAATGAACTTAAAATGTAATTATTTTCATCTTTCTTTGGCTTCCTCGGTACTGTTACTGTAGCCATTTTGAGTCATTTGAAGCTCTTTGGAATCTATTTTCATTAAATCATGGTTATATTAATAATAATTTCTATTTTAATAGATCTGATAGCTTTAAATGTCTTTTGCAGTACTGTTTTCTTTCATAAATAGTGGCATTGTGCAATACCCCTTGAGGATATTCTCATTTAGTAAATGAGGACACAGACCTCCAGATTAATTGTTTGCCTAAGGTCTTTTATCAAGTCAGAAGCAAATCTAGAACAGGGGCTTAGACGGTTTTGATTTTTAGGTCATGCAGCCTCTTTTATCTTGGAACCCTTCATGCCTGCATGTTGGGTTGTTAAAGCTGTGATATGGTTTGTCCAGAAGGATCTGGCTGCATTTTTTCTGATTTCTATTTGAGAAAATTAGGTCTTTGGAAGTTCTATAGCTTGAAGGGCAGGAAAGGATCCTTATGGTTGATGTAATTTCTACTTTGAGTAATGATTACAAATATTCATTCCACATAAAATATGTATGTAGTGCTCCCTTCTTTTTAAGATTCCAAGGGAAAAGTATACCACCATTACTTTATTTGAAAGTTTTTTATTTAAAAAATCTGTATAGAAAATATTTGAAATATATAGCCTTAGTCATTCATGCTGCCAGTTAAACGTGTTCTCTTCTCATAACAAGTGTGGGCATAGATAACTATTATCCTTCATATAAAAAATTCTTCCTAAACTTACATAACAGCATCTTTTAATTGAGCTGTTACATTTTTATTCCATAAACACTAAAAGTCTTCTGTGAGCCAGTTCTGCATCAGGACAATGCAAAGGCAGGGTTCTCACCCTTTGGGGACCTGAGACTCTTGTTGGGGAGATGAACAGGCTTATGGGAGAACAAGGAAAACTTCAGCATTATGGCTCCACCCTTACGTGCTGAGCAGACAGGGGGCAAAGGGGCATCGATGCAGGGAGGGTAACACGTTTGGGCCTCTGTTGGGTACAAAACCTGTAACAATTTTTTCTCTCTCCAGCATTTCTAATTAAGAGACTTACTGCATGATACAATATGTTGTAGATATATTACTTAATGGATTTGCTATGTAGTTGTTTGAAACATTATTCTTTTTTTTAAAACTTTTTTTCAACATACTTTACAAATGTGATGAGATTGTATTAATAAAGTTTGGCAGTACTGATTATTTTCATCATTTTTAGACTATTTTAAGGAACAATCAGGAAGCAAGATGATGCTGAATTACTAACTAGTATTATTTCTGTAAATTCAGTGATTCAGATTTTATTACCAAAAAGCATCTTGTTAAGGTTTTCTCCTTTTAGCCTGTATTCTTGCCTGCATTTAAACATTTTAATTTACGAGTATGTACTGGGTCTATAGCCACGTATCCAAAGGGCAAGTCTGGAAGAAAGTTAAAAACCTTGGGTGATCCTTCTCTGCATGTTGAATTTTTTCTTTTCATTCTTTTTTTCTAAAAATAAATACAGCACTCTTATAAATTTGTAATCCTCTTATTATATTCTTATCGTTGGCTTCATTTGCACTATAAAGCATCCACCGTCATTGCCACTCAAATTGTGTGTAAAATAATAAGAAAAAAAGCTTTGAAGAATTTTAAAACATAATACTCTTAATAAAGTTGAGCTACATTGCATAATCATAGATTTCATTGTTGGAATAGACTTTTCAGATGGCGTGATTCAGTCTCTAACTTCCAGCAAGTAAAATATGATCATCTTGAGGACAATGGACAATAATAGATATGTAGATATGGTGCCTGTTCCAATGGACTCTTTCAGTGAAATGAACAGGAAGTGAAGGAAGGCTCCTGTTGAGATGGTGCTAGTGAGGATTGAAGGGGTGACGGATGCATGAACTATTTAGAGATTATACTTGAGTCGTTTCAGGAGTCAGAAGTAATGAATTCTGGGTGGCAAGAGAATCAGTGAGACTTTAATTGGTAGGCTTTAATTGAAATCAACATCAGGAAGAGAGTTTGGTTTAAGATAGAAGTCGTATTTGATTTAGCATGTTGAGTTTGAATACCTCTATGGAGATGTTAAAAAGGAAATGGGAGTATGGAGCTCAGGAGGATGGTTAGGGGCATATGGTATGTTTCTCAGGAAAGATGAGATAAAGAGAATGAAAAATATGCCGTCTATTGCTATTGTTGCTGTTTACTTAATGTAGCACATAACATAGCACCTGCCATATAATGGCTACTCAGTGAACAAGTAAGAATTTGTGGGAGTAGGTTAGAACTTTGCCAATAAAATAACAAATGAAAAAAGGTTGAGGATAGAACCTTAGGAAATGTTTGCTCCTTTTTTTTTTTTTTTTTTAAATTTTGTAAAGAGTACAGGTGTCAGAAGGGTTGGGGAAAGCCAGAGGGAAAACCTACTTGGTAAATGTCTAAGATAGAAGATGAAGCACCAGAGAGAATCAAAGGAAAATACTTGGAGGCAAAGAGAACATGAAGATCAAGAAAATACCTGATACTTGGCTGTTTGACTATTGACTTTTGGTGCTTGCAAGTGAGCAGTTTCAGTAAAACAAGAATGATAAAGGCTTATAGAGGCAATGTGTATGGGACTGTTTTTCAAGGGGCTTGAAAATAAAGAGAGGATGTTAGGAAGTATTAGGAGACTGTAGGTTTTCCTAAAGTATAGACGTGTTTGTAGAAGAGAAGGAAGTTGAAAATGCAATTAAGAAATGGTATAGTTGTTGGAAGATTTTGGAGGAGGTGGGAGGGGATGCCACTAAGCTCAAGGTACAAAAAGGACTGGTCTTTGAGGGGTAGGAGGAGTAATCGTCAAAGATAGAAATTAGAGTAGAAAGATGAAGACAAAGGGTAAATTTCCTACATAAATTTGGCGAAAAGACTAGTTCACTGCTACTCAGTTCCAGAGATTTCTTTGATTTGACAGTGTACTACTGTTATGATTTGTTTCTGCTCGTGGCACTTCTGACTCCAAATGTGTAGGTTTTCCACACCAAGCAGTTCTCCAATTCTCTGCAGACACCAACAGGGTATCCTAGAATTTAGTTCAATTCTGATGCTAACTACCTGGAGTTAACACAGACCCCACAAGTTAGAGGTATAATCTAAGGCTACCCCTACTCCAGATGCCAGCTGCAGGTTTGAGCCACCTATACTTCTGGCTGACTGGCTGTATATCAGGGATTCCTATAACCCCTTCCTTCATTTTAATAATTTGCTTGAATGGCTCATCGGATTTAAGGAAACACTTTGTTTATAATTACTGGTTTATTATAAAGGATATCATAAAGGATACAAATGAATAGCCAGATGAAGAAGTATATCAGGTGAGGACAGGAAGGGTCCCGAGTGTAGGAGCTTCTGCCCCTGTGGCATTTGGGGTGTCTCACCCTTCTGGCATGTGGATGTCTTCACCAACCAGGAAGCTCTCCAGATCTTATTGTGTAGGGTTTTTGAGGGAGTTCCAATAATAGACTTGAGTGATTAAATAAATCACTGGCCATTGGTGATTTACTCAGTCTTGCCTCTCTTCTCCCTAGAGGTCTGGAGCTAGGACTTAATGTTCCAGCTCTATCATGTGGTAGGTTTTTCTGGCAACCATCCCCCACCCTAAAGGTATTAGGGATCAATCAAGATCTGCCTCATTAGCATAAACTCGGTTGGTATGTTTGAGAGGGATTTATTTTGAATAACAAAAGATTCCCTTTTCACCTCCATCACTCAGTAAATTCCAAGAGTTTTAGAAGTTCTACAGCAGGAACTGCTGACCAAATATATATTTAGTCATATCATAATATCACAATTGACTCGAAAAACAATATTAATTTGGGGAAAATGTGATTATAGTTATCCCTAGAAAACTTTAGGGCACTGCTACATAGTCAAATAAAGTTTGAGTTGAATGGAGTCTCTTGTATGTATAGAAATGTATTGTGCAGATTTTGTTTTTCTTTTTTTTAAACAGGCACAACAAATTCCAATGCCTAGTAAAACTAGATTGTGAAGTTACTAATCATCTGCGGTTGCGTTATTCATTGACCTCTTGTTTCTTTATCTACTTAATTTCTCTATCACTTAAGGACAGGTTAAAATTTTTAGCTTTGCCATTTTCAAGCTGTATAACCTCAATTGAAAAATTGGGTAAAATAGTGTCTACTTTAGAGGGCTGTCATGAGGATTAAATCAAATAGCATAAATGGAAGAACTTGATTCATGCATACCAGTTACTACACTGTAGACCCTATGACTTTCCCTCTCAGTCGATGGGTCAAACTATCTCCAACATCAAGTAGCAAATTCTTCAGTTTTATTTCAATAATTATGCACTCTCTTTTCTGTCCTTTACCAGCTCTTCCTCATCACCATTGGAACATGTTCAATTTTTTGCTTCATTTTAAAAAAAAAACAATAGGCTGCCATCAGCTGCACTGTCCCAGCTCAGTTGCCCTTACTACCAGCAGGTCTCTCTCTTCTCTTCATGGCCAGTCATCCTGTAGAATGTAGCTCAACTTGGGCTTGTCTGTTCCCTCAGGAGTTGATTGAGATCATGCGTTTTTAGCAAAAATACCATAGAAGTGGTGTTGTACCTGTCTCAGAGCATTATATTAGAAATTTAGCACATGAAATTGATACATCTCTTTACTGGAAATGTTAATTTTGATCACTTGGTTAAGGCGGTAACTTCCAGATTCCTCCACTGTTGTATTATTTTTCCTTTTGTCTCTTATAAATGTGTTGCAGGGAGATATTTTTGAATCTATACAAATATTCCATTTCTCATCACACTTTTACCCAGTTATTTTACCAACCATTGATGATTCTTGTTTCCAAAAAGAATTTTTATGGTGGTTTTCTATCATTCTTTACTAGTAAGGTTATTAACTTGAGGTCTCCATTGTATACATATACCTGCATGCGTTTTACTCTGGAGAAGAGGTGCGGCATTTGTTAGGTTTTCCAGTGGTCTTTATTTTTTTTTTAACTTTTTTTTTTTTTTTAAGATTTTATCTATTTATTAATGAGAGACATACGGAGAGAACAGGCAGAGGAAGAAGCAGGCTCCATGCATAGAGCCGGACATGGGACTCCATCCCTGGACTCCAGGATCACGCCCTGGGCTGAAGGAGGTGCTAAACTGCTGAGCCACCCGGGCCACCCTCCAGTGGTCTTTAGATAGTATTATCATCTTTCATCTGCACTATTTTTTCCATTTTATGGTCACAGCACCTACCTCCATTAGAGTAGATGAAAGGAATTATTTATGTATTTAGCTTCCGTTTCTGATCTCTCACTATATAGCTTATTCCAAATGCCTCTGAAAAGATTCTTTATATAAACAAACCAAAATATATCTGAGTTAAATAGAAGTAGTGTTTGTTGTTGCCCTATGTTGTCTACACTTTGTCTTCCCTGCCACACAGTTGGGAAACCATTAAATTTTGATATCTGTATTTCTAGTTTTATCTTAGAAAACATGTGTTTTCATCTTTATGAAGTTTTTAAAAGTCAAATACAGTATTTAGTCTGTTTTGTAACAAAGATTGATAGAACTTTTAAAGAATATTACCATAGGTTTTGATAACATTTATTTCTCTTGAATTATAATTATAAATTATATTTATTTCTCTTAATTATATTTATGTTTTCTTCTTATAAGTGATGCTTTCTTGCAGTAGATTCTTTTGAAAGAAAGCTTAATTGAGATGTTAGCTGAAACATGAATTTTTATAAGAAGTAGTTTACATTTTGATTTTTAATGTTTCAGAAACCATTTTTGTGGCTTTGTGTTTTACAAAATCTCAAAAATGAGATTCTAATTTTGGTTGTCTTTTTTTTTTTTTTTTTTTTTTTTTTAGGAAATACAGAGTCACTTATATCCATGCATTATTTTTAAAAGTGAAGCTACTTGGGGTACCTCAGTGGCTCAGTGTTTGAGCATCTGCTTTTTTGACTCAGGTCATGATTCCAGTGTCCTGGGATCAAGTCTCGCATCAGGCTTTCCATAGGGAGCCTGCTTCTCTCTGCCTATGTCTCTGCCTCTCTCTGTGTCTCTCATGAATAAATGAGTAAATAAAATCTTAAAAAAAACCAAAACCAAAAACTGAAGCTACTACCACAAGATGGCTAGTTTGGTAGAAAATAATTAAAATATATTTGAAAATGATAGATTTGAAGGATTATGCATACATTTCTTATTTTTAAAATGAGGTGATCATGTTAAGTCTAATGCAGTTTTCATAAAAATTTATAAATAAGCTAAATTCTAAAATATAGTGTAAAATTCAACATTTTATTGAAATGATATTTGATTAAACAATGTCTGTTTTCTTGTCTACACTTGGAAAGTCATTGTATTGCTATTTGAGAAATTTCTCTAGATATTAACTCTTTAAAAAAAAAAAGAAATAATCTTTATATCTTCCCATCAAACATCCAGATCATTTTGGGCTAACTACTGTGGAGAAAATTAAATTTTTTTTGAGAAAATTAAATTTTAAGCAAAAGGGTCAATATATATACAGATTTTTCTAGTAAAGCTATATGGTTATATATATGTTTAAGAGGAAGTCACAACCAGTCCATTGGTGCAAAAACACCACATATGAGTTAAGCTATTGCCAGGAAATGGTGTTGGATAGATACATAGATGCCATATTGTAAAGGACATATATATGCCAACTTGAGGAGCTTAGACTTAGGGGGAGTATCTGAGAGGTAAGGGGGTAGAATGGATGAGTTAAAGAAATATTAAGGAAGTTAAATCATCAGGACATGGTGATAAATTGAATGTAAGAGGTGAGATAGGAATCAAAGATCCTGCTATGGGTGAATGGTACTTCCATCTTAAATAGAAAGTACAGGAGGAAGAGCAAATTTAGAGGAAAGGATGATGTGTTCAGTGTTGTACAGCGGAGCCTGAGGTGTTTTGTGGAGTCTAAATTGAGACCATATGATGAGTCTGTGGTGGAGCTTGGCAGGGGGGCTCAAGATTAGGGAATCATCTGCATAAAGGTGGTTGGAACTTTATGATTAAATGAGATCACTCAGGCCAGACCTCGTAGAGTAAGAACTGTGAGCTAAAGATGTGATTCTTGCATTACCTACAGGGAATGGTCAGGCAGACAAAAGAGAAATGGTTTTTCTAAGAGAAGACAATACCATGGAGGCCGAAGAAGGAGACTTATGGAGAGAGTGAGAGCATAAGTTTAGCATGTTAATTCTCTGTCTGTTGTTGAATGAACAGGAGAAATGTCTTTGAGGTTTTCTTTTTTTTAACCATGTTTTCAAGGATTTTTGACCAAAAAAGTATTTTTTTTTTCGATTTTATTCAGGGTTTATCTATTAAAGAAATATTTTTTTTCACATCTTTAGTACTTTTTTGGTTGGTTTTCCTGTCTCTCACCGTTTGGGGTCTACTTTATTTCCTATTTTTTTTATTCTATTAAAAATTAAGTTTAATTTTTTAAACTTTATTTGGAAGACTTCTAGGACTATAGTTATAATAAGTCTGTTGTAAAACCTGACTCTTTTTCTGTTTTGGTAAGTTTATAATGTTGTCAGCATTGAACAGTACACAAACCCAAGTTCATTTTGATGGTGACTCTTGTTTCAATGATTCCCACCCCCACAAGTTCTCACCTAGCATATTTGATCCTCGCAAGAAGCTTGCGGGAGAGTCAGGGTGGACCATACGCTTCATTTATTTTTTCTAGTTAAGGGATCTGTTCTCTTGTTTAACTGTGGTGGATTCAGAAACAGCTACAAACAGCTACGGTTTTCTGTTTCACTGGGCAACTATCTAAAATATTGCAGCTGAAAGGAGCCTCAGAGATCCTTTCTTCCCATCCCTTCATGTTACAAATAGGGAAGCAGGCCTGAAGAATGAAAAATCACTTGCCTAAGATCATAGGGGCAGATACAACAAAACCAACATCTCCAAACTCAGCTTTCCTGGTGTCCTGGTCCCTCTAATAAGAACCACGAGTTTAATTTGCATTACACGAAAAATGAGACCATGCTCTGGCATTTTCAGTGTTCTCATATTGCTTTTGTTTCTTGGCAATAGTGTGCGGTCCGTGCAGCCACAGAAGGCAGAACCCTTATTTTGGAAGGCTTGGAAAAGGCGGAGAGGAATGTTCTACCCGTTTTGAACAACTTGCTGGAAAATAGGGAGATGCAGCTTGAAGATGGACGTTTCCTCATGTCTTCAGAGCGTTATGACAAGCTTCTCCAAGTAAGAAGAAAAATCCGGCTCCTTTATCCTGGCAGCTAAGCTGTGGGTGGTGCCATTTGTTGTAAGACATGATTGTATAGGAATGAGGAAAGTGTTCAGGTGGCTCATAGCTGTGGCAGGTTGCTGCACTTAGGTCATGAGTCTGCAGATCATATTAGAAGATCCCTCAGATTTTTACTTTTGGGGTTTTTTTGGCAATATAATAACTATTTGTTCCCAACCCCATCCCCTTTTAACGCTCTCTTCTCTTTCTCCCTCCTTTCCTATCTTCCTTTTCTGTCTCCCAAGAACCGTACTGAGAGTCTTAATGGCTTCTAGAAGCTCAGGGAAGACAAATGGGCAAAGTATAGTCTTGGCATCCAGAAGTTCAAACTCCAGTAGATATTGGCAGAAGTGAATAAGATATTTAACAGGTACTCTGACGGTCCAGGCTGCCTGTATCTGATGCTTGCATTGTTGTAAGACCCTTCTAACAACCCCCGATTCCATTCTGGCTCCCCCCATAACACTCTGTGATCTCTTTAAAACGTGGGAAAGATGAGATCAGACCTCTGTTCCTAACCCTCTCCTCAGTATAAAACCCAAAGTCTTCCAATGGAAAATAGGTCTTGTCTGATCTGAGCTCTTACTGCTCCTTTGGCCTTACCTCCTGCTGTCATTTTTTATTTCACTCCAGCTGATAGTGTGTTCTCTTTACTATACCTTAAATCTGCTGGGTAGGCATTCTAGTGCTTTGCAGAAGTCACTTGCTCTTCCAGAATGGTTTTCCCAGATACCTGCCTGGCTTACTTCTGTATTCCTTTAAATCTTTGCTCAAATGTTGTTATCAGTGAAGCCTGCTCTCACCTGCCTATTTGACATTTCAGGATCCCCTCTGCCCTCATGTTCCCTGACTCTGCTCTAGTTTTTCCTTCATCTTCTAATATCTCATAGGATTTATTTACTTGCTATGTTTTTAGTTTATTTGCTGCCTCCCTCTACTATGTTATAACTTTCAGTAGAGCAGGAGTTTTTTTTTCGCTGATGTTATCTCAAGCTCTTAGAGCAATGCCTGGCACTTGGGGTGCTCAAGAATTATTCGTTGAATGAATTAAAAAGTACAATAAGATCTTTAAATGCTGTGTTGCAAGTTGATATAAAGAGGGCCACAATAAGAGGGTGTGGGGCCCTTCAGAGGCTTTGGAGAAGGGTTTCATGTAATGTCACAAAAGGGCAAGTCTGCATTCTAGGACTTAGAGTCTCTCTGACACCTGTGCTGTAGAGGTACACATATGCTAATTTAACTGCCCCAAGGTGGTTACAAATTGGCAGAAGTGAATAAGATATTTAACAGGTACTCTGTTAAATACATGTTGGCACCAGAGGTTCTAACTGAACTGATGCTCCATGGCTGGCAGGACCAGAAATAGCTCTTTTTCATTCCCTCTGTGTGAGTTTGTTTTCTGAGAAACCTGTCTTGCTAACCTTCACCAGTCTGTTTCTTTACTGTTTAGAAGAGTCTCTAGATGGTGTCTTCACTGTGAGGCATAGCTGTCTTGTTTTGGATCTCTCTGAAGATGATATCATATGAATATAATTAGAAGAGGATAGTTGAGGATTTAATCAGTAATAAAAGTTAAATTCATTCATTCATATTGTTAGAGTTAATTTACTGAAATGAAAGACATGTTTATTATTCATTTATTTAAATTTTTTAGATTTTAACTAATATTTTATAAGTAATATGAATAAATATGAGAATAGTCATTTATATTATTTTTAAAGTAGGTAGATGCTAGGCAGAACATTTTCTCTTTAGATACTTTCTAATTAAAAGAGAACTGTTATTTGCCCCTATAGCTATTTGTCATTTTTAGTAAATGATTTGGAAAAGAATATTCAGATATGGGACCTTTTATTCTTAAGTATAGCAGTTACTTCACAATGAGAAGTGTGATATATTCTTTATTTGTGTTAGAATTTTGTGCAAAGTTATTGAACATATTGCTTTGGACAAAAGTTTGAGATACAGGGTGCAGAGGGTTTTAGTATATACAAGGAGTGCTTGTTACTGAGAAGGATATAGTACATTGTCTTTTCCCAATGTAAATATCAGTATAAATACTTAATTTTCATTGATAAATGTCATTTCTATATTTAAAGAATCTGTCTCATAAAAATCTCGTAGAATATGAAGGCAAGATCCTTCACAAAAAACCACCACCCTAAGACAATTTCTGTGATAAAAAGATTTCAACACCATCATTTAAGTTTCATCTATTTCTAGCATACTAAATCTGAATACCTCAAAATTTTAATGATTTCATAGAGGCAATTGTAGTAGAATTTTGTTATTATGGAAATAGATACATTCCACTTGTATAAATTTTATTTATATCATGATTGTTTTTTTGGGTAAGTGGAAAATAAAAATATTCAGCTCTCTGAGGATTGTTATGGTTTGATTCTTTTGGTTGTTTCTCAGCAGGGTTAGATCCTGACTCTTGTTTTCTAGTGCATGCGACATAGCATCACTGTTAGCCTTGTTACTTCAAGTAGGGTCATAATGTTGGCTATGCTTAAAATAATTGTTCATTATGTTTTTAAATTATTTCATGCAATCAACAGAGATTTGTCCTGTTATGTTTAAGAGATAAGTCCTCTCAAGAGCTTGGATCCAGCATGGGGTAGTAATGAACAGAAGTCAGTGCACACATGTATGATAAAAGCTTGCATACGATGCAGTGGAGGGTACAAAAATGGTTCTAATGGAGGGAGGGTCCAATTTAGCGATAATGTTGTTTGTGCTAAGCTTTAAATGATACCTGTGTTTATGCTGTGCAAAGTGAAAAGGATGTTTCAAGCAAGTGGAGCAGTGTTGGTGAAGCAGCATGTATCTGGAGAGCCACAGTTGTGAGATGGGGCTGGAGCACAGGGCCAGGAAGGCAGGCTGAGGGGTGGGTGTGTAGTAGTTGCTGAGACTGAGAGAATCAGACATGAATTGAGCCAGGAAAAGTGTTGAGTGTCATGTGAAGAGTTTCTACACTGTCAAATGGGCTGCACCCCCTGAAGACAGGCTGAAAGCTGAGGGTATGCACATTCATATAAGCTTTGTAAGCTGTATAGCTGAGGACAGTGAAGAGCCATTGATAGGGTCAGGCAGAGAGAGAAGGGATGCCATCTAACAGGGGCCTCCTTTGGACCAGTTACTTCCACATACACTCTCAGTTTTAGTTTTCCTAATAGCCACTGTAATGTTGGTGATATTGTTCCCATTTTATTGATGACAAAGCTGAGGGTCAGAGGATATAATAACATGCTCTTGGTCACTTCATTAGAATTTACTCCAAATGCTAGAACCAGGAATTGTAACGCAAAACCCTGTATCGTTTCCAGTCTCAACTCCACCATATCATTGCAGGACCATGAGCAAGTTATAGAATTCCTTTGAATGTCAGGTTGTTCATCCTTAAAAAGGAATTAAATGTTCATTTACATTCTGGTAAATTTAAATGAACAAAATTCATCAAAAATACTTACCACATGGTGACTTTTCAATACCTGTTAGTTGTTACTATTAATATACCTTGGCAGATATAGACCTATAACCCTGGTTGTCTATTTGAGGTCCATGGGCAGTCTCTGCTCTACCAGTGAGTGGTCAATGCTTCTAGGACTACCTTTTTACATCCTCTGGTCTGAATCAGTATATTTTTCCTTACCCTCCCCACTCAGTTTCTCTGTGTTAATGACTCAAGCTTAGAGATCTGACCTACATTCCCTTTGTTCCTTGATGTATTAGCTGCTTCTCTGTTCAACACTAGTCTTCATGTTGTGAGCCTTCCCTGGCACTGTGATCCTGATTTCACTTTGCTCCCTTCCTTGACAGTTTGGTTTTGAGGTGGTTCTCCAATTTACTCAGCAATCAGGGCCTAAAGTCCTTAGCCTGGCAGCTCTTGCAGTTGTAATCTGCATCATTTATGCTGTAAGTTTTGATCTCTTTCTTTCAGGATCATACCAAAACAGAGTTGGATGCTTGGAAGATTGTTCGGGTTAGTGAAAACTTCCGAGTCATTGCCTTGGGCTTGCCGGTGCCTAAGTACTCTGGGAATCCATTAGATCCCCCTCTCCGTTCTCGATTTCAGGCCAGAGATATTTATTATCTGCCCTTTAAGGTATGTATGAACAAGGATCACTTATTTTTAAAGTACCTTTTCTATTTATATTTGTTTACTTTTATAAAAATGTTACTGTGTTTGTATGTCCCTTTCCTTAGTTAATGGAGAGAAAAAGATATAAGGTAAAGAAAATCTCCAGAAACTAGGAAGAAAAAATATTGTGGTGTTATTTATCTGATGGATTAAAAAGTATCAAGAAATTATTTTTTTTTGCTATTACTAGTGTCCATTCAAAGTTTGAAATGTTTCTATAAAATTTTGCATTTAGTCTGTTACATTCCTTATTGATTTGATGTTTTTGTGTTATTTTAGGACCAACTTAAACTGTTATATTCAGTTGGAGCCAGTGTCTCTGCTGAGAAGTAAGTATTTCAGTTACACACATATCCAGACACACACATACACACACAGACTCTTAAAAATATCTGGACACTTAACATTGAATTCGTTTGTTTTGCACGTTGATTGACTGATTAATTCATCCATTCAACAACTGTTCTTTGGAGAATTTTTCAGTAGCCGTGGTAAGTACCAATGATAAGGTTAATAAGACATGATTCTTGAAGCCAAGAAACAAGACTTAGTGGAGTTTAAAGATATGGAAATGTATTCATTTAATATTGTATAGTAAGCGTCTTAATTTCAAAAAGACATTGGCATTTGAGATGGGTTCTAAAGAATGAGTATGCTTTTGCCAGATAAAGAATGGAAGTAAGGAATTCTAAGAAGTTATTTTTAAAACATGGGATATGAGAGTGCATGCCTTGTTCTTGAGGCTATAAAAAGCTCCTGGTGGCTGGGATTCAGGTTTGGATGAGGAAGGGTGGGAGGGGAGGTTGGCAGGATAAATTTGGGCCAGGTTGTGAAAAACCTCACACATTGTCATATTTAAGAAATCTGTCTGGGGGCACCTGGATGGCTCAGTGGTTAAGCATCTGCCTTCAGCTCAAGTCATGATCTTGGGGTCCTGGGATCAAGCCCCCAAGATCAAGCCCTGCATTGGGCTCCCTGCTCAGCAGGGTGCTTCTCCCTCTCTCCCTTTGCCTCTGCTCCCACTTCTGCTTTTTCTCTCTTTCTTTCTCTCAAATAAATAAACAAAAATAATCTTTTAAATAAGAAATATACCTGTGTATCTAATCAGCTTCTGAATTTTAAATGGAATATTATAACATGAAGCTGTTGTTTCTTGAGAATTTAATAGTTAGTGTCATCTTTTAGATTAAATTGGCTCAGCCATTTTACATTTTAAAAATAAACACATTTTATATATTAAAACTATTAGAATAACATTTAACATCACTTTATTTTTTCCCCTAGAATTTCTCAGCTCCTGTCCTTTGCCACCACTCTTTGTTCCCAAGAATCTTCTACTCTTGGACTTCCAGATTTTCCTTTAGATAGTTTACCAGCTGCAGTTCAAATCCTGGTATGTATAAAATATATTAATGACTTGTATACCCAAATGTGGTGAAGAATATTTAAAAGTTAATCCTTGGGGATTAATCACTTCAGTTTGCCATGTCATATTCTTCTATAAATATTATAAGACCTGCAATTAATTGGCTGTAGCGCAGTAAACTGGACAGAGACCAGCAACATGCCCTGAGCCCTTAAAGAGCTTCCAGCCTTGGAGGAGGGAAGGTAGACAGCAACTCAGCTAAAAGTTCCACAGGGGGAAGGAGGACTCCACCTGAAGAGGCATGAAGAGCTTGCAGAGGCATATTGTAGTCTAAGCTGTGCCTCATACTTGCTCCTACGTGAGGCAGGGAACTGGTACTTTCACCCTCAGGAACCAGGAGTCATTACTCAGTGGTCATTGCAAGGGACACAAATTTCCAGGCGCTAGCTGCTCTCGGCCTGTAGCAAAGCTGGCTTCAGGAGTTCAAGAGCAGTCTTCTTTAAAAGCCCTGCAGCTGTTGGCTGTTGAAAGGGAAAGGTGAGAGATTCAGAAAGGATAAAAACAGATCTGAGATGTTTGGTGGAGCATTAACATTGTCCACTACAGTTTACCAGAGGTCATGAGAGCTGTGTCAGGAACGGTGGAAGTGCCCTCCATGCAGGAGGCACAGCACTTACAAAGGTGTTGAATCACAAAAGGACTTGGTATGTTTGAAGAATGCTGAGTTGTATTACTAGAGCAAGTGTGTATGGTGAAGAGAGAGAGGTTAGAACTTTATTGTCAAGTGTTTGGCATGGTGAGTGCAGCTTCTGGATTTTATGGGGTGAAAGAAGTGGCCCATGAGATATTAAGTAGATGAAGTGTATAGTAATCAGATATATGTTGGAGGATGATACCTCTGCTGGCAGGGAGGAGGGATGGGGAGAGCATGGTGCCATAAGGAGCAAACAGGAGAGATTCTGCTAAGGAGAGCATCATCCCAGGTAGTAAGAATACTACCAGGACAAGACATTTATTTTTAAACTGTTGTTGCTATTCATTTATGTCTCCTGAGACTGAGTTAGGTTTCACAGGTATTGTTTACCCTGTTCTATGTATTTAGAACAGCTTCCCTCTTCCTGTTTAGCATGTCTTTCACTTTTCCTTCTTTTTGTTTTTGCTTGGAACTTTTTATTTTTACAATTCTCAAATCTAAAAAGAAAAAAAAAAGTTCACAGATAGTAAAATGAACATCCGCAGTGCCTTCAACTAGAATCACCAATTTTTAGCATATTGCCACATTTGAATGCTTTCTCTTTTTTTCTGAACCATTTAAAAGTAAATTGTGGTCAGTATTCTTATAAACTTCAGTGTGCAACTTGTAAGAATTCTGTAGAATGTTCTTCTCATAACCAGAACTGTTAATCATACCCCTCATCATGTTAATAGTAATTCTACAATATCATCTAATAGACAACCTATACTGAAATTTCTCTAATTGTCCTTGTTAATAGACTTCTGAAAGTAGAGTGAACAGAATTGGGAAGACAGTTTGATTTGGAAGAAAGTTTTTAGAGTTACAAGTACTTCTAACTTACAGTTATAACTGTGAAGCTAAGTACATGTGAATGAGACTAACTCAGATTTGGAATAAAAGTGAAGGAGAAGCTACTTTGGGGTGAGTAGGGTAGGGAAATGTGTTCAGACTTCTAGTTTCAGATATGCTGAATGGGAGTCAATGGAAAATCTAGAGTCACATCTGGGCAATTGAGAGTTCAAGTCTAGAGCTCAGGAAAGAGGTCAGGATCAGAGGCAGAGACATGGGAGCCATTAACAGATAGATGGCAGCTGAAAGGTGGGAGTGGGTGAGCTTACCCAGGGAAAGGGTGTGGAACAGGAAGAGAAGAGGAAGTAATGAGTATTTACTTGTGTAGTCTTCTAGAAAACATGAGAAACTTGTTGGTTATTGTTTATAGGGAATTTCAATGTCTTATATGTATTTCAGATCAATTTTCTGTGATTATTTTAGATATTCCTCATTCCTATGCATTTTTGCTCCTAAATAGGATTCTTTTCCTATGATGTCAATCAAACATGCAATCCAGTGGCTTTACCCGTACACTATTTTACTGGGACATGAAGGGAAGATGGCTGTGGAAGGTGTTTTAAAAGTAAGTGTCTTATATTTTAACTAACTTGAATTTAAATTTAAAAAAATGCGTATCTGTTTCACTTTCCTTTCCTTTTCCACTGTCTCTTCTCCTCCCTTCTTTTCCCTTCTTCTCATTTCTCCCTTTTATCCCATACTACTTTTCACTTTCCATCTTTTTTCCTTTCCTTTGCCTTCCCTTGCTTTTCCCTCTCTTTTTTCCAGGCATGAAGGCATGGGAATGGCAGTGATAGGGAAACAAGTACAGAAGTAGTTGGTGTGGCTGGGACATTAGCTACATTTAACAAATAAGTAAATCAGTTGAGCGAGTGAATATATTGAGGATTATAAGAGCTGTGTTTCTTACCGTTGAAATTAGAATTTATAAATATAGAAAGGAAGAGGGGAAGAAAGACTCCTGAGGTGTTAAATTGGAATTGGAGGAATTAGAATGAACTCCTCTTTTTTTCAATATACCTAAACAGAGTAATAAATACAATGTATTTGTGAATACAGACACATATTTTTTAGCTCTGTCCTCTAAGAACGCCTAAAATCTGACACTCCAGTGGCAATGATCATGCCAAGTGCTGAGACCTCGGTTTCTAAATACCATGCTTCCTAAAAGGAATCAGGACTCCTAGGACGTAGAGCTGGTTCAAGGCTTAGCACAGAGAAAGTACAAAATGAAATGAACCTGGATCGTCTTACTGTACCAGAAAGTAAGGAAATGTTTCACAAATGATGTTGATATGCCAAAGTGACAGAGGAGCCAGCTTGAAGTGCCTTCTGTTGGCTAAAATGGAGGACAAGTTTAGCCTCAAAATAAACAATGGTAACAACTAATTATAAACCATCGAACAAAATAGGAGTCCCAAAATTCATATTGATCTAAGTGAATAAATAAATATAAGAGGGAGAAGAAAAATTTCTTGAATGAATGCAAAAGGAATTATATAAACAGAAAACCACCATTTGGCAAACCACCAGTGGTAGCTGATTTAGGCAGGAGTCATCAAAGATTTTTTTTTTTTTTCATCAAAGATTTTAAAGCTGGTGAGTGGATGTTCTATGAAGAATAGGATATTGGGGCACCTGAGTGGTGCAGTCAGTTAAGCATCCAACTCTTGATTTCAGCTCAGGCAATAATCTTAGGGTTGTGAGATTGAGCCCCTCATCGTACTCCACACTCAGGGGGCCTCTGCTTGAGATTCTCTCTCTCTCCCCCCACTAATGTTCTCTCTCTTTCTTATAAATAAATAAATAAATATCATTAAAAAAAGAATAGGATGTTGATGTAATATAAGAATATCTCTTACCAAAATACTCAGTTGATTACAAAAGAAGAAAATGATCCTTTTATGGTAAACAGCAACTTGACCAGGTGGAACAAACTGACATTGTGTCCCTCCTGAGTGTTGAGCTGAGAAGAGTTCAGCCTCATTTCAGGGACATTCTGGGTAAAGATTCATCTTATGAGTTTGGCCGTGAGAAAGTATGGTATAGACCTAGGTTGAGGGCCATCTTACCTAATGAAAGGCCTGTATTCTTCAGAATTCTCCAGTCCATAAAAGACAAAAAAGCTAAAGAACTACTTCAGATTGAAAGAGACTAAAGAGATATGACAGCTAGATGCAACATGTGCCCTGCATTGGATTCTGGACCAGATAGGACAAAGTGACGTTGTTGGCATAGTTGGTTAAACTTGAATACAGTCTGTGGATTGGATAGCAGTGTTCTATTAAAATGATTTCCTGATCTGAAGCTTATGTGGTGATTATGTTGTCCCGAGTGCTTATTTTAGGAAATATGAACTAGAATGTTTAGGGGCGATGAGGCATCATATCTGCAGCTTGCTCCTCAATGGTTCAGAAAAATACCAATGATAATGGGTTTGGAGGTGCTGCTGGAGGGAGGAAGGAGGGAATAAATGTGCTACAATGGTAATCATTGAGAAATCTGAGTGAAGGCAAAAGAGACATTCTTTGAACAACTGTGTCCTGCAACTTTCCTGTAACTTTGAAGTTATTTCAAGATAAAACATTTTATACAAGAGTTTTTTTTTTTTTTAATTTTTTATTTATTTATGATAGTCACAGAGAGAGAGAGAGAGGCAGAGACACAGGCAGAGGGAGAAGCAGGCTCCATGCACCGGGAGCCTGATGTGGGATTCGATCCCGGGTCTCCAGGATCACGCCCTGGTCCAAAGGCAGGCGCCAAACCGCTGCGCCACCCAGGGATCCCAAGATAAAACATTTCATAAAGTGAATGTTCACTACACCTTGTTTCAAAATAAATAAATTTAAAAAACAAATATAACTATATGACACTAAGGTAAAATTTATCTGCCTATAACTTAAATTATTAACTTGAAAAGTGAGTCCTTTATATTAAACTATTGAAATTGTTATACACCTATTATTTAAACTAATGAAACTCTTATTTTTTATCATATGTGGTTCATAATATATGGAGCATGATTTTCTTTCAAAATATGCATGGCATAGTTTCCTCATTGTATAGTTTAATGGTAGTGTTTTCTAAAGGACCAGTCATAATTTATAACAATATATTTAGACATGTTGACTCTTGGCAGAGATTTATTGACTTACCCAAATTAATTCCTTTTTATGAAAGATAGTTTTTGTTTTTCTTTGCACTTTGGATTAAGGAACAGATTTCTAAGCAGTAGGTAGAATGTGAACACACTAAGCTGTTGCCTGTATGTATAGGCCCTTCATTTTCTGGAGGCCAAGATTTTACCACCTTAAGCAAATGGAGTAGTATTTGTTTCTTCCCTATCCCAAAATCTACAAAGGGAATACAGAAAAAAAAAGTATTCTCTATGTAGCTAGTGATAGTGAGAAATCAGAAGTAGATTCTAGGTACTTTAGTAAGTTTTTTAAAACTAATAAAAAGCTCTTCCTTATAGATGCTAAGAAGTATATTTGGGGAAAGAATCTAAATTAGCATAATGAAGAAAGGGAAAAATATAGTTTACTTTAAGTTGTATTCTAGGCACTGAAAAAACTAGAATTCATCTTTGATTTAACCAACATCTGAACTAAGTTGACATTGAAATAGAGCATGTAGTGTTTAAGAAAGAGGCTGTGATTCCAGATGTGCTCCCTGGATGCCCATCAGCACAGTGCTCAGTGCCTGAGGAACAAGGGTAAATAGTCAGGGATGAAGAAAATGTCATGGCAAAGTCTGATAAAATGAAGCAATGTGGACTCTTTTGTGATACAACTGAGAGAAGATATTCAGTGCCTAGAAAATTCAGTTATAAACAAAGGTATTTATTTTTATAAGGAAGCCACTTTGATGTGTTTCTGATCTCTGATTTCAAAACTAGTTACACGAATTAGATTTCCAGTGAAGATGGTGGAGTAGGAAAATGCTAAGGGCATTTTGTCCCATGGATACAACTAGATAACACCCACATCAGTGTAAATAACCCAGAAAACAACCTAAAGATTGGCAGAGCAGACTCTCGACAGCTAAATACGGGGAAGAGGCCACATCAAAGTGGGTAGGAAAGGTGGAGATGTGATCAGGAGGTAAATGTACCTGGGGAACTGTCTGTGGGTGGGAGGGACACACTGGACTCAGGGGGAAAGTACAGGCTCTTAATACCAGGTCCCCCAGGTATGGAGACCTGGACTGGAAAGATGCATCTCTGTAACATTTGGCTTTGAAAACCAGAGTTGCTGAATTTTGTGAGTTCTTACAATTAGTGGGGCTTAACACCTGGCACTTTGAAAATCTATGGGCTGGGCTCTGGGAGGCTAATAGCAGTCTGAGACCCACCCTTAAAAAGATAGCATAACAGTTGAAATACAACATAGAAATAGCAGTTTGAAAAATACTGAGGTAAATGGGAGGAAGATTTGGTTACTAATTTCAGAGCATGTGGTGGAGAAACAGGGATCCTTGGGAGACTTCTCCAAGACAAAAATGCTGGCAGGTACCATTTCTCTCCCCATCCCTCAGATGGACTACATGGACTAGTGTACATGGACTAATAGTGGACTACATGAACTAGTGTAGCACTAACACAACCTACCTAACTTGCTAACAGTGTGCCCTGCCCCTGCATTCTTTGGACACACCCCCTCCTATACATCATGACCAGAGCACACCCAAAGTGATGCCATAAACCTGGCAGTGTGCAAACAGCTCCAACAGGTATGAGCACCTTGACAAAGTGACTCTTGCCCTGGACTGGCCCAGGGTGGCCCCAGATTGGTCTACTTACAACACAGAGATCAAACCCTGTCCACAACAGGGAAGGAGAGCTGTTGCAAATGACTGGATTGAAGGCAGAAGTGGCTCAGCCATAACAGTAGAATGCATGTAAGACACATGGAAGACACCCCTGAAGTGCCAGGTTCTGGTGAACAGGGGACTTTGCATTACAGAGCACTGTAGAACCTCCTCTTCTAAGGCCACTACTTTCAAGACCTGGAGATGTAGCTGACTGTCCTGACACACGGAAATAGATACAGGAGTTAGACAAAATGAGACAGAGGAATATTTCCCAAGTGAAAGAAAAGGACAAATTCACAGCAAAAGAGGTAAAATTAAAATAAGTAATATGCTTGGTGGAGATTTAAAGTAATGGTCATAAAGATACTCACTGGACTTGAGAAAACAGTGGAGGACCTCAGCGAGACCCTTACCAAAGGGATAGAAAACAAAAGAGAACCAATCAGAGATAAAGAACTCAATAACTGAAATTAAAAATACATTAGGTGAATGGGACATCTGGGTGGCTAAAGGGTTGAGCATCCGCCTTGGCTCAGGTCATGATCCTGGGGTCCTGGGATTGAATCCTGCATCAGGCTCCCTGTAGGGAGCCTGCTTCTCCCTCTGCCTATGTCTCTGCCTCTCTCCTCTGTGTCTCTCATGAATAAATAAGTAAAATCTTTGAAAAAAATAAATAAAACCACATTAGATGGAATAAATAATAGATTGGAGGAAACAGAAGAACATAGCTGCAGCTTGGAGGGCAGAATAATGGAAGGCAATCAAATGGAACAGGAGAGAGAAAAAAGTAATAGAAAATGAAAATAGACTTAGGGAACTCAGCAACACCATCAGGCATAATAACACTTGCATTGTAGGGATCCCAGAAAGAGAAGAGACAGAAAAGGGGGCAGAAAGTATATTTAAAGAGATAATAGCTGAAAACTTCTTGATCTGGGAAGAAAACAGAAACCTAGATCCAGGAGGCACAGAGAGCCCCCAGCAATATATTTAAAAAATTATCCACCACTATCAAGTGGGATTTATTCCTGGGATGCAAGGATGATTCAATATTCACAAATCAATCAATGTGATACATCATATCAATAAGAGAAAGAATAAAAAGCATATGATGATTTCAATAGAGAAAAAGTGTTTAACAAAGTACAAATCTGTTCATAATAAAAACCCTTAACAAACTGGGTTTAGAGGAAATATACCTGAATATAATAAGACTGTATATGAAAAACCCGTAGCTAACATCATGGTGAAAAATGGAGAACTTTTCTTCTAATATCAGGAACATGACAAGGATGTCCACTTTTGCCACTTTTATTCAGCATAGTACTGGAAGACCTAGCCACAGCAATCAGACAACTAAAAGAAGCAAAAGGCATTCATATTGGTAAGGAAGAAGTAAAACTTTCATTATTTGCAGATGACATGATATTATATAGAGAAAATCCTAAAGGCTCCACCAAAAAACTGCTAGAACTGATGAATGAATTCAGTAATAAGCTCACAGGATAGAAAATCAATATCCAGAAATCCTTTGTATATCTATATACTAATAATAAAGAAGCAGAAATAGAAATTAAGAGAATCCCATTTATAGTTGCACCCCAAATCCAAAAAACCTGTACTCTGAAAACCATAGAACATTAATGAAAGAAATTGAAGGTGACACAAAGAAATGGAAAACATTTTCCGTGTTCATGTGCTAGGAAAACAAATATTGTTAAAGTGTTCATACTACTCACAGTAATTTACAATTTAATGCAATTCCTATCACCATACCAACAGCATATTTCATGGATTAGAAAAAAAAAACCCTAAAATTTATATGGAATCATGAAAGACTCCAAATAGCCAAAGCAATCTTGAAAAAGAAGAAAAAAACTGAGATCACAATTCCAGATTTCAAGATATACTGCAAAGCCATTGTAATCAAAACAATATGGTACTGGCACAGAAATAGACACATAGATCGATAGAATAAAATAGAAAGCCCAGAAATAAACCCACAATTATATGATCAGTTAATCAACAAAAGAGGCAGTAGGCAATGGGAGAAAGATAGTCTCTTCAACAAATAGTGTTGGGAAAACTGGACAGCTACATGTGAAAGAATGAAACTGGATCACTTTCTTACATATATACAAAAATAAACTCAAAGTGGATTAAGGACTTAAATGTGAGATCTGAAACCATAAAAATCTTAGAAGAGAGCATAGGCAGTAATTTCTCTGACATCAGCCATAACAACATTTTTCTAGATATGTCTCTTGAGGCAAGGGAAACAAAAGCAAAAAATAAACTGTTGGGACCACATCAAAATAAAAAAGCTTTTGCAAAGCAAAGGAAACAATCAAGAAAACCAAAAGACAAACTACTTAATGGGGTAAGAAATTTGCAAATGATGTATTCAGTAAAGGGTTATTATCCAAGATGTATAAACAACTCAACATCAAAAAAACAAATAATCCAATTAAAAAATGAGCAGAAGACATGAACAGATACTTTGCAAAGACATACAGATGACCAACAGACATATGAAAAGATGTGCAGGGCAACCCTGGTGACGCAGCGGTTTGGCCCCACCTGCAGCCCAGGGCATGATCCTGGAGACCCGGGATCGAGTCCTGCATCAGGCTCCTTGCATGGAGCCTGCTTCTCTCTCTGCCTGTTTCTCTGCCTCTCTCTCTCTCTCTCTCTCTCATGAATACATAAATAAAATCTTAAAAAAAAAAAAGAAAGAAAAGATGTGCAGAATCACTCATCATCAGAAACGCAAATCAAGACCACAATGAGCTATCACCTCAGATCTGTAAACATGGCTAAAATCAGATACACAAGAACCACAAGTGTTGGTGAGGATGTGGAGAAAAAAGAACACTTGTACAGTGTTAATGGAAATGCAAACTCTTGCAGTGATATATACAATGGAATATTTATTATTCAGCCATAAAAGAGAATGAAATCTTGCCATGGGTGAAGCTAGAGAGTATAACGAGAGAAATAAGTCAGAGAAAGACAAATTCCATATGATTTCACTCATATGTGGAACTTAAGAAACAAAACAAATGAACAACTAAAAAAAAAAGACTAACCAAAAACCAGATTCTTAACTATAGGGAACAAACAGGTTATTAGAGGGGAGGTGAGTGGGGGGATGGTTAAAATAGGTGAAGGGGATCATGATGAGCAATGACTAATGTATGGAAGTGTTGAATCACTATATTGTACACTTGACACTAATATAACACTGTATGTAACTCTACTGGAATTAAAGGAAAAAAAACAATTAGTCATACAGATGAGTTAAAGAATACCTTTAAGGAGTTGAGTTTTCTAAAGAAAGTAGCTAGTATTGTTTCATTTTGTTTGGCCTTTATAATTAAGAGGAACATAGAAAAATGACTAAAGGTCCATATTACAAATAGTAAATAATTTAAATTTTATTTTAGACCCTAACAAAATGAAAACAGAATATTACTTGGATACGATTAGAAAAGTGATTATCTTTTCTTGCTTTAATTGTGTATAGAGCTAATTAAGGAACATACATAAAGGTGGATAGAGAGCTTAAATTCATTTGTCTGAACCTAAAGAACTTTCTTTTTGTGAGATCTTTACACACTGATACATACAACCAGATCAAAGTGTTAAATCACTCTTTTTAAAAATGGTAGCAGTCTATCTATTGGTATAATTTTTGTGATCTGTCCTGGCACAGTCCATGTGGCCCATTTGTTATTCTAATTTTCTCTGTTTTCTCAAGCTATTTTGTTCACAGGAACGAAATTTTATATATTCTTAAATAATTTTGAATTACCAGAGGTGAAGATTAAGGCAATGTTGTTGAGTTGGGGAAGGATATTGAATTAAGAATTAGAAATATTATTATATATTGTAAACCAAGAAGGTGCATATATAACTTTTCCTGGATAATCATTTTCTGACCTACATTGTCATAGAAATTAATGGATAATTGAATATGAATTAGATATTCATTTGGATTTTAGCATAACCACTTAGATAATTTTTAAGGAAAAATTATTACTCACTGAAAATATAGTTAGCTGAAATTCAGAACATCATTTTTTCCTAAACTATTAAAATGGCTAAAAGGAATCTGAGAGAAATCTCAGACGGTACTCACTGTATGATGTTGATGCTCTAAAAACATGTTTCTATATACATAAAATCACTCCTAACTTTTAGTTAAGGATATCTTAAAGAAAATACTCTCTCTGTGAATCTGCTCTACTTTGAGGTGGTATGCTTTTGTTGCAGTGTATTAACAAGTATATTTGGTCTTCTAGTACCTTCTAGTACTGTGTTTTGGCTCTCAGTCCTTTTTAGGTAGGACCAAGTGTGTCTGTCTCATAGACTTGAAAACATATATATGGATCTGGAGCTCTTTTGATATTAAAGATAAATACTTGGGAGTCAGTAATGTATGGGTATTAGTTGAATTGATCACATGGGTGAAAAAAACCGAAGAGTTGCATATATGATGAGAAGAAATACTATCTAAAGACTAAACACTGGTAGAGACAACATTTAAGAATTGGACAGTGTGCGGAGAACCTTCAAATGAGGCAGAGGAAGAGTAGTCAGCATACAGATGGTTTGTAGTCTGAAACTGGATGAGATTATTTAAACAGTGAATATAGAAAATATGAAATATCTACCCTTGAGGTACCCTGTGTACACTGCTCAGTTAAGGGAAAAGAACCCACTGGAAAGACTGAGAAGGAGGGAACAGTAAAATAGGAGGAAAACTAATTTATTTAGTTTTATTTATTTATTTTAGTTTGGCAAATAGAATATTATTGGTGAACTTACCAGAAATAATGCTAGTGGAGTGGTGGGAATGCAAGCCAAAAAATCAGTGGGCTGGATGGTAAATCAGAGATAAGGAAATGGAAACAGTAATTATATACTACCTTTAAAAATGGGGAAAAGTGAAAAGATGGTGGGTCACTCAAGGATTATATAGAATCAAGAAATGGCTTTTCGTTTGTTTCTTGAAATGGGAAGACAAACATCTTCATAGGAAGAAAGGATATAATCTGTGGAATACATGGAAAATATTTATGGAAATATGATCTGGGAAAGGCAGGAAAGGACATTTTCAGAGCACCATTGTGCCTTGGTTTGGAATAATGGAAGAACATATTTTTCTACCCAGCATCTGGAATGAAGGAGTTACCATTAACTGAGATGGAGAAAGCAGACTTATAGTGGCTTTCCACTTGCTCATAATTAAAGCAAAAGTCTTTTCTACTGAGATGGTGGGAAAAGAAGTGAGGATTGTTGAAAATAGAGATGGTTTTGAGGATTAAAGGGAAAGAATTTCATTTATTTGTTCATATAACAAACCTTTATTGACCATTGACTATGCCCCATGTGTGATTCTAGGTTCTGGAGGTTTTGAGTGAACCCAATAGATATATTTTTATTTTGTCAGTGGAGTTTATATTCTAGCAAAGAATGGAGGGGTATGTGCCTGAAGGCTCTGTTGTGGTTGGAGAAGGCAGCTAGATGACCTATTGACACAGGAATGAATTGGTTCAGATGATCCTAAGGGAGAGTAGTATTGGTTTGTGTTAGTTGCTGATTGGCTTTGGGAAGGAGCCCAGCACAGACTGGGGGCTACATACTTTTTTGGTAGTATGGAGAATTTCTTTTCTAGTGCTCCACATCCTAGAAAAAGATATAAAGAAAATGAATAGTTTGGAGGGACAGGATTAGGACTTGGGAAGGTGAGCATGGAGGCCTTACAGACCAACATGTAATTAACAGTCCCTTTCATTATATTATATTTTATGGTTCAAATAATGTAATCCCAAAGAAAGTGTATAAAAAAATACATTAGTATTGTTTGTTTAAATGACATGCCAGAATAAATAGGAGCAACTCATTAATGTAAAATGGTAAAGTAAATGAACTTTGGTTTATTTGATTTTCTATTTCTTGCTAACATGTAGTCTGTGAGAATAATATATGTATTTTACTCCTCAATTACCTTTTTGGTTAATAGTCCTTTAAATTTCCTATGCCAGCAGGTGATAATTCATCTTGCAACTTGAGTTCTTTTCCTATCTTAGGGTATTCCAGCCTACTATTTTAATTCTACTGAAATATTTTAGCTTGAATTATTTATAAGGACATAACCAGTTATAGCAAGTGGTTCAAGGCATTAGTGTTCATTTCTGGAATAGAAGTTCCCTGCAATCAATGCTATGTCAAGTTAGGCTGACGTTATGGTAGGCGGGTATACCTTTAAGCTAATATATTTGTTTTCCTAGAATTTAACGGCTCTAGGTTCTAAATTCTAATGAATTTACTTGGCTAAGGCCTTACTCTTTTCCTATTAAACTTCCCTTAAAATACAGTATAGCATTTTTTTTGCATGAAATTAAAGTGTCAATAATTGTTATTTGTCTACTACATGGAAGTAACTCCTACCAAATTATGCAATACTATGGGAATTTGCATGTATAAAATGCATAATATATAAGACTTATATTTTTGAATAATAGTAGCACAAATAGACAATTTTTCTTAGGTTAAAGTAATAAGTGATTGTCTTAAGTACTTCTGACTTCTGGAGTTGTGTCATTCTGTCGGATAAGCAGTGATCTATTCTTGCATTGAGGTTCAGTTCTTTCATTATAGTGATAATGTTCTAAAACTATAGTAGTATTTTGGGGGAATAATTTCTTCCTATTTGATACTAAAAATGAATTGAGCTTTTCATCTTGAACATGCTGCTATCCAAGGGCATAGGATTTAATTAATTTTTAATTAGTATTCTCATTTTTCATATACTTGTTTGTATTCTTGTGTGCATTTTTAAAAAATATAACCAGCTGATATGAGGACTGTAACCAAGTGTTAGAACATTGATAACTGATCCACATGGAGAAAGAATCAATGGTCTTGGTCTTTTACAACCAGTTTGATAAATACTGAGAACATACACCGTAGAAGGCACGGTGACCATGAGTGATACTCTGGAAGACTGTTAGAATTTATTGTAATCAGTTAGGCTAACCACATAAGCAAACAGCAGAGTGGTGTTCAGGAAGTTCTGGTTTCATTAATTTTAGGCAACATTAACGTCAGTTGATTTAAGAAATCAACCAAAATAGGTCTTATTTTACTTTGACATGTTGTCAGGAGTCTCATCGTCCTTTCCAGGAAACTGGAACCTTTGATTAACAAGAAGTGTAGGCTGCAAACTGCTAGCAGTTCTGGAATTCAGTGTCTCCATTTCCTGTCATTTAGTAAATTTTAGGGACTATTTGCATATTACCTTTACTAATTGGCTTAAAGAGAATGGCATTTGTAAAAACAGGAAAAAATACTCATTAATTTTTTACCTCTATTTTTATAATATAGAGTGAGTTTCAGTTCTAATTAAGATGGAATCTTCCGGATATCCAACATTAATACTATAATAAAAAGTAGGGATGCCTAGGTGGCTCAGTGGTTGAGCATCTGCCTTTGGCTCAGGTCCTGATCCAGGGTCTGGGAATCGAGTCCTTTATTGGGCTCCCTGTGAGGAACCCGCTTCTCGAACCTCTGCCTATGTTTCTGCTTCTCTCTGTGTGTCTCTCATGAATAAATAATATAATCTTAAAAAAAATAAATAAAATGTAAATTACATGATTTTCTTGTAATTTTGTAGCGCTTTGAACTCCAAGATTCAGATAGCTCTATGCTTCCTAAAGAGGTGGTGAGAGTGCAGAGGCTGGTGGAAAGCCCTGCCCCCCAAGCTGCGGTGACTGTCCGGATTGCAGAAAAAGAGGTGACCATTCAGGTAACAGATCAAGCTTTATACTTTCTAAGATGTGCTTTGTTCTGCGCATTTTTTATAACCTAAATTGGGTTTATCATCCTCTTATAAATCTTCTTTGGTTCTGTAATGTCACATCTATATATATATCTGTATCTCTATTTATCTATGGCTCCACAGTCATGTATGTTTGTAAACTGGAAAAATTCAGGAGAAACACAGGGATAGCTTTTCATCAAAAAGCAAAGTTGACCTCTGGAAAAATCAAATTAAGTACTGAATAAAGCATTGTGTATTCTGAGTCCTTAGTAAGAAATAGTATTTTCAAACATATTTTAGCAGCTAAGGACCACTCTATTCAAATAAAATCTTTCTTAGCTACATGCAACACTTAAAAGAGGAGCTGTTCTAGTTACAAAGTGTTTAGAAGAAGGGAAGGATATTTGGTCATAGAGCTCCATCTGCTTGCTCTACCTCTTTTCCTTTGAGGGCCTTGAGAACCCCAAGAGGTGATGAGAAACTGTCCCTTAGAAACACAGCTTGAAAAACACAGACTTAAGTGAATTTTAAGCGAATGTAGGAAAGAAAAATGCTTGCCTTCTTATGTGCCAGAGTACACGTTAATTATAAACTTTTTATGTGCTTTAATGATATTATTAATACTTATTAATGTATTTATTCATTCATCAAACTGGACATTGATTATATCTACCGTGAGCCAGGCTCTGTATTAAGAATTATTAGTGCCCACTCTGTATTAGTCACTATATTTGCCTGTTTGCATATATTATGCCACTAAATCCCCCAATAACCCTGGAGGCAGGTTTTATTTTGTCCATTTTATAGATTAGAAAGCGGAAATGTAAAGAGGGTAATTGATTCACCCATGGCCACCAGCTGAGAAACATCACAGATGAGATTTCTAGATAGGATCACTTTCCATTACGCTCTGCTGTCTCTTCAGATGAATGACCTTACTAGGCTGATGGTCTAAATAGAATCAGATGAGTAAGGATTACATTGGAATGGCTGTGGAATATATGTACAAATATATACATCTTGGAGGATGACATAGGATTTTTCCAGCGGTCAGGAGTGGAAAGGTGATAAGACACTTGAGGCAGTTTAAACAGTTTGTCCAGAGGCATGAGGTGTGAACAAGATTTCATTATTTGTTTCCCTTTGATAATGGCTTTCTGACTTCATTGCCTGCAGTCCCTTCCAGTTAGCCTTTTTTGTTACCACCAGGATGATCTTTCTTAAATACTAATCTGCGCTTGTCACTTCCAAACTTATAATTCTGTAGGGTTCATGCTGCGTACAGTATGATCAAGTCCTGAGTCCTCAGCAGAACATGGAAATCTTCTAGTGGGGTCCCCAGGAGACTAATAAGGAGGAGATAGGAAATAAAAGAAGTAGGTGTGAAGGATGGGAGGAGAGATTTTAAGAACAGATGCTTCTGAGTGGTAAGCTAAGAGTGGAAAAGGATTTGTAGACATGGATTTTAAAAATCAGGAGGTCAGTGGTGACTTTGGAGAGTCCTGATGAACTGACTCTAAATTCTGTACTGAGCATTGGAATTTGGACAAAAAGCTTCATTCTCAAGTAGTGACATTGTTATTATAAGTTATAAATAGCCTGAAAATGACATGATTCTTATGAAAATATCTGACAGCGCAGAGCTTTAATTTTAAAGGGATGATTGATTTGGAGGGCTGATGGTAATGATGATCAGATCTGTGAATGAGAAAATACTTGTTGCTGTATTAAAATATCAAAAACAGTACAGAATTAAATTGAGCAAGGAATTATTAGGGGCTTCTAAAGCATAGTTATGTGCTTTCATTTACTAATGTTTTGAGAAAAACATATGCATATTATATTTACTTCTCTTTAATTATAGGTGCCAGCTGGGACCAGGCCAATAAATCAACCTTGTGCATCAGACCATTTTACACAGACTTTAAGCCATAAACAACTATTGGCTGAAATGATGCAGTCTCACATGGTTAAGGACATATGTTTAATTGGAGGAAAAGTAAGAATAGCAGTCTCACTGCAGATTTGTTTCCTGACTTTTGGTTGTTTTGACTTATCCCTTGAATGATTGTGTTTCCATTTGTAGGGTTGTGGAAAAACAGTCATTGCTAAGAACTTTGCAGATAACTTAGGATACAACATAGAACCCATCATGCTCTATCAGGTATGACGTTCATTTTTAGCACTCGGACTGTAAACATACATATTTGGACCATCAGTAGAACCTAAGAATATTCTTCCTTGAGTTATGACTTGTTAATTTTGATGTACATAAATGACAACAGCAATTTGGAGTACAATTATATTTATTTGGAATTTTTGAAAATGCATTCTGGGACATCTCCTGTGCACAACATACCAGGGTCTGCTTTTCAAGAGAGATTCAATTTACCTGCAGGTGCATACATACGCAGAACACATTTAGTAGTAATTTGGAAATCTAAACAAAATGGGTTTCTGCAGCAGTGGGAGATAATTAGGTCTTCACTGAAGAGACTATTTTTTCTTGTTGTGGAAAAATATACATAAAACTTACCATTTTAACCAATTTTAAGTGTACAGTTCCTTGGAATTAAATGTGTAACTGCCACCACTATTGATTTACAGAATTTTTAAATTTCTTTCCTGAATCTCCTTTTCTTTCACCCGTCCCCCCTCATCCCGCCCCTCTGGCAACCACTAGTTTGTTTTGTGTATTTACAGATCTGTTTCTGCTTTTTGTTTGTTTATTCATTTTGTTTTTTAGATTCCACATTTAAGTGAAATCATATGGTATTTGTCTTTCTTTGTCTGACTTACTTCCAGAACATTTTTCTTCAAGTAGAAAGTCTGTATTCATTAAAGAATAACTTCCCATTCCCCTAACCCCAGACTCTGGTAGCCTCTATGCTTCCTGCCCCTATGAATTTGCCTATTCTAGGTACTTGTTTTAAGTAGAATCATACACTTTTTGTCATTTTGTCTCTATTTTACTTAGCATGATGTTTTCAAGGTTCATTCATGTTATGGCATATATCAGTTTCATTTCTTTATATGGCTTTATAATTTTCTCTTGTATAGATATACTACTTTTTGCTTATCTTTTAAATGTTGATGAACACTGGTAGTTTCCACCTTTTGATTAGTGTGAAAAATGCTCCCATAAACATTGGTGTATAAGTATCTGTTTGAATTCCTACTTTTAGTTCTTTTAGGTATATATCTAGAAATGATACTGCTGTATTGTAATTCTGTGGTAATTCTGTGTTTAACTTTTTGAGGAGTTGCTAAACTGTTTTCCAGAGCAGCAGCACCATTTTACATTCCCACCAGCAATGTGTGAGGTGGTAACTCCTTAGTAGTTTTGATTTGCATTTCCCTAATGACTAATGAGATTGGGCATCTTTTCATGTGTTTATTGGCCATTTGTATGTCTTTTTTGGAGAAATGCCTATTCAAATTCCTTGCCTATGTTTCAGTTAGTTTGTCTTTTTGTTGTTGGGTTGTAGGAGTTCTTTATATATTCTGGATATTAACCCATTTTCAGTCATGATTTGCAAATATTTTCTCCCCATTCTGTAGGTGTCTTTTCACTCTTCATACTTTCCACTGATGCACAGAAATTTTTAATTTTAATGAAGTCTAATTTATATTTTTGTTATTGTTGCCCATGTTTTTGGTATTACATAGAATATAAGTCATTGCCAAGTCCAATATCATGAATTTTCCCTATGTTTACTTCTAAGAGTATTATAGTTTTAGGTCTCACATTTAGGTCTTTGATCCCTTGATCCATCTTGAATTAATTTTTGTACACAGTGAAAAGTAAGGGTCCAGCTTCAGATCATTTGTATATGGATATCCAGTTTTCCTAGCAGCGTTTGTTGAAAAGACAGTCTTTTCCTCATGGAATAGTCTTGGCATTCTTTTTTTTTTTTTTTTTTTAAGATTTTATTTATTTATTCATGAGAGACACACACACACACACAGAGAGGCAGAGACACAGGCAGAGGGAGAAGCAGGCTCCATGCAAGGAGCCCGACGTGGGACTTGATCCTGGGTCTCCAGGATCAGGCCCTGGGTTGAAGGCGGTGCTAAACCGCCAAGCCACCTGGGCTGCCCTAGTCTTGGCATTCTTGTCAAAAATCAATTGGGCAATATATACAAGAGTTTAATTTTGGGCCTTCTCTTCTCTTCCATTATTTTATCTGCCTATCCTTATCTCAATTCCACTCTCTTTTGATTGCTACAGCTTTGTGGTAAGTTTTGAAGTCAGGAAGTGTGAGACCCCCAACTTTGTTGTCTTTTCCAGGATTGTTTTAAATATTTAGGATCCCTCGAGTTTCCATTTGAATCTTAGAATAAGTTTCTCTGTTTATGAAAAAGTTGCTGTTGAGATTTTGATAGAAACTGCCCTGAATCTATAGATCACTTTGGGTAGTATTATCATCTTAATATGTCTTTCAATCTGTGAACACGAATATCTTCTCATTTATTTGTCTCTAATTTCTTTCAGCAATGTTGTATAGTTTTCTTTTATCTTCTTGGTTAAATTTATTCCTAAGTCTTTTGAATTATTTTTGTGAATGTACATGTTGTATATAGAATGATAAAAAAGCAAACTTACAACTGATGTTTTTACTGAGTAAAGTTTTCTCATGTGTATTTGTTTGTAATGGTATCTCCTAAGGCATTTTATCCTACTAATGTATTGATTCTATATGTTAGGCTTTGGGTGGATCTTTTTACTTACAGCAAAGTCTCTGTTTTTATTCTTTAAACAATTTTTTAAGTGGATGTAATACTAGTTAGGTACATTTTAGGTTGTATTTTGCAGTTTTAGTTTATTCTTTAGTTAAACTTTCTTATTGTTAACTTACATTAAGAAAGTTTTTCTTTTTTTTTTTTTGGAAAAATGACATTCAAACCAGTCACATATTGTGACTCTGGATTATAGAAAGTATTGTTAGCAGCTCATCCTTCAAAGCGTTGAAAAGATTCCTTTCAATACTGCTTTAGGGTAATTTGTGCCTATTGGTTGAATTGACCAGAGCTTAAATAAAATCTATGAAGAAGCATAGGATCCAAGTTTATGAAATCATGAAGAAAATAAAAGTGAAGAGATTAAAATAGTAGTGATATCCTTGGTCTTTAGCTATAAACATGTAGAGAAAGTAATTTCTACACTGTACGGGAGGTGACAAGTCTTGGAACCCACTGAAAATATATTTTGAAATGAGTTTTTATGACTTAATTGTAGATCTACTGGCTTTTTAAAGGGAATTAAGGAAGTGGGAGAGGGAGTTTATCTTAAAATTAAATATTCGGAAGATGCCATGAAGGCTACCTTGCCCTCTTATGAAATCACTCTTCTTGATGTCTTTTGTAGAGATCAGAAGGTAGTTCAGTATGCTAGCTCATCTGTCTCTACCCTTACGTAGCTCATGTTAGAAGTGATCTGAGGATTGCATTTTATCATTTCATCAACCTGTTAAATATCACCTTTCTAATTTCCAATGAAAATACTGTTCTACTAAATTTTGAGGGGGGACCCAAATCATTAATATATTTGTAAAATAAGTTAATTTTTTCTATGGTATCTTATATTCCACTTATAGGTCAAGGATAATACAAGGATAATTTATTTCCCAGGTGCCATTGCTTTGAAATCATATGGAGACCTTTTGAGGATAATATTTCTTTTCTCTATGACTCCAACCTAATTTGTTAGTAGTATTATAACTAAAATTATACACATGATTATTCACATTAAAATAAAAACTCTTGGGACATCTGGGTGGCTCAGTGGTTTAGCGCCTGCCTTTAGCCCAGAGCATGTTCCTGGAGTCCCAGGATCAAGCCCCACATCAGGCTCCCTGCATGGAGCCAGCTTCTCCCTCTGCCTATGTCTCTGCCTCTCTCTCTGTCTCTTATTTATTTATTCTCTCATGAATAAATAAATAAAATCTTTAAAAATAAAATAAAAACTCTCATTCTCATGAAAGCTGAAAAATACTTTTACCTCATCAGTTTTTCCAGATAATATGGTTTCTCTATCAGGTTTCTATAGTCAGTTTATGGTGATTTACTGGTAGTGGTAAATTATCCTAAGATTCTGTGCTTGAGCTGTGAAAATTATGGTCACCTAATTCTGCTGTTCATTAAAAGAAAAACCAAGCAAGAGAGTGTCTTTGTATCTACCAATTCAGATCTCAGTTCCACTGGAAAATTATCCAAAGTATCCTGTCATTGAAAATCTTATCTTTATATGTGAAATAATTAGTTTAAGAGGCTGAGAACAGATTTCTTATGTATTTTTGGAGAGTGACAGCAAGCTAACAAGAATACTATTTTAATGTTTTTTTACTTTCTTATTCAGTTTGTTAATTGATGGCTAAACAAAGGTAGGAAGATTCTACCAGAAAGGATTGAGAAAACTACGCAGAGTTAATTATGCAAATTAATTGCATATGCTGAAAACCCCTTTTCCAATTTAGCTTTTCTGTTCATTAGTCTTTACAGAAATATCTAGAAGAAAAATCATTGCTGAAAGCATAGACTTCAAAAAAGGATAGAGAAATATAAAAATGTAGGTGAGGTCTGTTTCCATCTCTCTCCATAGAGCTTCAGCTTCTTTCCATGAACTGGATTAAAGCATAAATTAGGCACTGTATTGACATTTACAGATTTGTAAACTGTTAATCAGTTTGTTTTCGTGATAGAAACCAAGCTCCTGAGATCAAATATAAGACTCTTTGTTCACATTTTCACATTAATTTGTAGAGTTCATTGATCTCTCTTGGACAGATGGACGAATTTGCTAGAATTAAAGATGGGTTTGGGTTTTATAATAGTATAGTCCATATTAGTGAAAACTTTCTGGAAGTTTGAGCTGACATAGAGAATTTAGTGGGAATAAGTAACCCAACATCTGTTTTCCTAGAAGATGTGGAGATTTCCCTGTTATTTGTACATGTATAAAGCCACACTTAATCTGTGGGTTTTGCTTTATTTTTAGACAGCTATTTTTAGAACTGGATTTCATATGAAGAAAAAGAAAAACAGAGCCTTAACACAAATTTGTGGCAGTACATAAAGTAAGTTTTATAATAGGTTATAAAAATCTTAAATCACTTGGCTCAAGTGTTAGGTCAGATTCTTTTAACTGGTTATTCTTTTTATAGTGTTGAAGCCAGTGATTTCATAGTATTGAAGAAATCCAAGTTATTATTATTTTCCTTCATAACCAGATAAGGGCATGTTTCCAGATTTCTTTCCACACCATCATAAACAGCACCAGAGCTGAGATATCTTTCTTTTGTTAAAGTACTGGTTGGATAAAAGCCAAGTCAACTCCAATAAGAATTTTAAGAATAAATGAGTTCTTGGGACTTTTAATGAGAATAATCACTATTGAAAACATTGAAATCTTAGAGTCATTTTGATTTTTTAGCTAAGTTTTTCTTCCTATAGCTAAACTCAAACCAAATCCTTTTCTCTATCTTCCATCTTATCTACAATTTCTACTTCTTCCTGTTTAACCAAACACAGTGGAAAGTTTCTTTCTTTCTTTCATTCTTTCTTCTTTGTTTTCACTACTCTATGTCTTGGATTTATTTACTCACTTCTTGTCTTTGCCTTGACTTTGGATTTTTCTCTCATCAGGATTTTCAGATAGCTGTATTCATTTAAATGGTTAATATTCAACCTTGGAGGCAGACTTTCTATGATTCTATGTAGCTCATCTTGTCTTCTTGACTTCTTATTTCGCTACCATGTGTCATCCTTCCTCTCTTCTTTGTATTTGTTCTTTTCTCACTAGACTGATCTTCATTAGGTTACCTTAGAATTTATTTACCTCAGCTCCTTCAAATTTCTTGTATTACAAAATATATTCTTAGAAAACAATGTATGTCATCGTCACTTGAGAACTTTAAAATGGTTGATGTGAGCAATCCTTTTCAAGTCTCAGGCTTACTAAGGTTCCTATCTCGTGTCTTCTTCAGATTCTCCTTGTTGATGACATTGCTTTGTTTCCTATCTCCTTTGTATTGAATGTGCTTTAAAATTTATTGCAGTCTATCAAAGTATAAAATTTGGTGCATATAAAAATTTCAAGGTCAGCAGGATAAAATTTCCCTTCTAATTTGAAAGAACATTTTTATTCAATAGGATTTCATATTTCTTGCCTGGAATGTCAGAGTTGTGCTACAAGGACCAATAACTATAACGTTTGTCATAATCTCATAGATAAGTTAGAGTGCATTATAATTATGCATTGTATGGGTTAGTTACCTCAGTAAATTTCATCAGGGTACTAATAAGCAGGTGGCAGTTGCACACACAGGGAATTTTACAAATTAAATTGTAAAGCCACAAACTACAACCTTACTCCAACAAGTTGCTTCATAAATAAACTTTATTGGAAACAACAGAGTGTAGGTGGCTCTCTGTAATATATGACCATTATTGGAAAAGGTTACTCAAATTTATGCTCAACTAATTTTAAAGTCACCATTGTGATTATTGCCTATACATTTCATCATTTATTACATTTCTTCATTCTAAAAATAATGAATACAATTCATATATATCAAAATCATTTTTAGGCAGCTGATATAATTTCTTTCCTTACCACATTTTAAATATTTTCATATAGTGCTTGTGCTTTATTTTTAAAATAAAAATGCCACAAGCTTTGTTATCCATATTTTGCAGCTTTAAGGAAATGAAGTGATAACGTCTCTAATTATTTGAATGCACACTCACTTCACACCTCAAATACACAGAAAAGCTAGTTGTTTCATAGAAGTTATATAAAGAAGCAGTTTTAGAGCACTAGCTAATTACTTCAGTAAAAAGCCAGTCTCTTGTCACTTTAACAAGAAAAAATATCTATCAAATATATAATTTAAGCAATAGGTCGAATCAGAAGATGTGGTAATATAATGGGAGGGTTTTGTGAACATTTCTAAAAACAACCTATGGCTGTTATTTAGAACCGAATATATACTCTTTTCTTTTGGAGATTTAATTCAGGATGTATTTAGAAAACAACTCATTTCTGTTCTCTAGTTAGCTTGAACTGAATGTTTATGCACATTCTGTTACTGTCTTCCCATTTCTTTTATGGACACTTATGGGCTTTTTTTAAGGAGCATCAAACAAATGAGTGAAATTACTCTATAACAAGGTTGATAAATTCTTTCTTGAAAGGGCTGGATCATAAATATTTTTGTCTTTGTGGACCAGGTGGACCCTGTTGAAACAAGTCGACTCTGCTATTGCAGGAGAAAAGCAGCCACAGGCAACACATGAATGAATGAGTGTGGCTTTGTTCCACCTTAGCACAGTTTTGGTGGTTTTTGTTTTTCTTCTTTTAATTAAGAGGGTTTTTGTTGTTGTTGTTGTTTTTAATTGAGTGCAATTCACATATAGTAAAGTTCAGTCCATTTTGATAAACACATTTGGTTGTATAACCACTATCTCAATTGAGATAATGGGATGTTTCCATCAGCTCAAAAAATTCCCTTGTGCCTTTTTGTAGCCACCCCCTCCCTGCCACTGGCAACCAGTAATCTGTTTCCTCTACCTATTTTGTCTTTTCCACAATGGATTTAAGCAGCCTTTGGAGTCTGGTTTCTTCCGCTTGCATAACGCATTTGCGCTTCATCCACATTGTTGGGTGTTTTAGTATTTGTTCTTTTTAATTGCTCAGAATCTTATCACATTTTTATTGGTATTTATGTCAGCACTTCTGTGTGTTCCTGTAACAGTGGCTTTCTTTCTGGTGCTCAGCCCTTCTCACCGTGGTTATCAACACTAACTTCCTAGGCTTCCCACCTGTTTGCAGCCTGGGTTTTTCCCAACCCATCCTTCCAACACAATTTTGTTCTTTGTCATTTTCCCCCTGCTTTAAGCCTTTGACTCAGCTTCTAATAGTTTGGAGGATACTATTCAAATTCTGTTGCTTGGCACACCACTTTTTAAATTTGGCCCCTCCAAGCCTCTCATAGCCAGGTTTGAGGCTTCAACCATAGGGCTAACATTCACGTTTTAACTCCAGCCATCAAGAATGGCTCGGTCTCTTCAGCATGACTTGCTGTGTGAGGCAGCTATGCTTTCTTGCCCTGCTCGTGCTGTATGAACCTCCTTCTCCTGTGGACCCGATCATTTACTCTTCACAGTTTAGCTCCATTGCTGCTGTCTCTCTGTTTTCTGTTATGTCCCAGTTTGATTTATATGTACTCCCTGTGCCTTTCACTGGCTCTTCAATCTGTGGTTCTGTGCTGTAATAATACTGTATCTGATTGAGTCTAACATGCCATCAATTATAAGACACACCATTATTTTGTGTCTTGCTGAGAAGGTAGTGCAGCAAATTAAATTATGACATGACTTTATCAGTTAGCATTTTTTTTTATTCGTAATGGAAGAACTCTTTTAGACTTAATTTAGATCCTGTGTCGCTTGTGCATGCAGAAAAAAGAAAGTAAAACTGCGATAAATGGTGGAAGCATTTTCAAAACTCCTTTACCTTCAGAGACTGACTCTTCTAAAGCATTTTTTGGTTCAGGTGTAGATGTGTATGTTGTTTCACATAATATTCTCCTCACCCTCTGTGCTTTGTCAGGAACAGAATGCTCTTCCATTGTTTCCAGGATATTCTTCCAAACTACTGATAGCCATTTGAATTTTGATACTGATACTTTCTTGATTTTAACAGGGGGTTGACTGAAATGTTTTAAGGCAATAGCTATGACTCCTATTCTTTTCCCGAGTGGTCTTTAATTTATTGACTAAAACATGAATGGATTCTAGTTGTCCTTTTTTTTTTGCCCACAAACATATAAAAACTGAGTTCAGAAATGGGCAGAGAATTAATTCTCTGGCTAGCAGCTGTTGTAAGATTCTGTCCACTGAAGATGCATCCTGATTTCAGGGATATAGAAACGTAAAAAAGTGTTTATGTTGGAATTGATGGAATTTAGCTATTTGCCTGTCCCATCATTTGCAAGCTCTTAGGGGGTAGGAGCAGCATGTAGGAACATGGCACATAGTAGTTGTCAGGATGAAAGTGAAACTTGCAAATTCTATATCCTCTGTGAATTTTGTAATAAACTATAAACTAAGGGCAGTTGTCTTTTCATAGTCATCTTCCTCATCCTTCTTCATTGTCTTAGCCTATTATTCCCTCATATGGACAGACCAGAGTTTATCCAACCAGTCTCCTATATATGGACAATTAGTTTTATTCCCATTATTTTGTAATTACACACAAAGTTGCAGTGAGTGACCTTGTGCACATGTGTTTTTATATCATTAGAAGTGTATTTTCAGGACTCATTCCTAAAAGTGGGATTGTGAGGTTGATAGATAAATGCATGGGTAGTTTTGTTAGGAATTGCGAAATTTTCCTTTATATACATGATACCATTTTGCTTTCCCATCAATAATGCCAACAGACAGGGATACCAAGCTTTTTAATGTTTGCCAGTTTAATACTTCAAAATAGTATCTAAGAGTAGTTTTAATTGACATTTCTTATATTAGGAAAGAATCATTTCTAATTTTAAGGAACATTATGGCTTTTCTTCCTAAATTATCTTTTTTTTTTTTTTTTTTTTTTTGCCCATTTTTCTATTGAGTTTTTGGTCCTTTTTCCCGTCTGTTTTTGAGTTCTTAATGTATTAGTCATTCTGCTGTCTGTCTGTGATATATGCTGCTTCTATTTTTTCTCTGCATCAGTTGTCCTTTGCCTTTATCTATGAATAAGGTTTTTTTTGCCTCATAGAATTAAAAAAGATTTTTGTAGCCTAATTTATTAATATTTTGTTTTATTACTTCTAGCTTTTGAGTCATGGTAGACAGTCTTTCCTTATACCCAGGTTACGAAGGAATTCACTCATGCCGTTTTCAACTTCTAGATTGTACGGATAGTCCTCACACATAGCACCTTCTGTTTCACAGCCAGCAAGAGATCACTGAGTCCTCCTTGTGCTGCCCTCCCTGTGTCTCTCTGACCACAGTTGGGAAAGGTCCTGCAGCTTTACAGACTCATGTTTTAAGATTGGGCCCACGTGGGTAATCCAGAATAATCTCCTCTTCTCAAGGTCCTTAGTTTAGTCACATCTGCAAAATTTCCTGTGTCATGCAGAGTAACACGTTCACAGGCTCATGGACGTCTTTATAAGAGCATGTTTCTGCCTACCACCCTGACCATTTTAGATCACCTCACTGGAAAGCATTGCCATTCATATTTGAGTTACAAATAAAGCACACCTACATCAGCCTATATAGTTTTCATATCGATAGTGATTCTCTCTGTAGCTACAAGCACCCGACTTCATCATTATATTTTTTGGTGTAGTTGTGACTATGTATTTGTTGAAGTTATGTAGTATTTTTATAACAAGTTATTTTCCCTGTACTAAAGTTTAGGCATTATCCTATATTTTTATTTGAAATAATGTGTATAGGTGCATTGTATTACCTGTGGATTTTTTCAAGCTTATAAAGCAAATGTTACAAGGTATTGTATAAAATGGGTGTATGGGGCCCAATAGAATTGAGAGCCATTGGGCTAGACCATAGCACAGTGCTTGGCATGAAGAAGATACTCAGGAAATATGTACCATCTTAGAGGTTGGGGTAAATCTAAAAATATTCTAAGGTGGAATGACTTATTTTTATGTATGTCAGGGATAGGTGTGATTATTCAGACATTGTTCTCATTCTCCCCATAAAACCATTCAAGAGCTTCTCTATTTATAGTGTTCTGTAATGTAGAAAAAGCGAGAGAATTATTTAGATCAACTTCTGATTTCTGAGAACAAGTTCTTATAGGATAAAGCAGGAGACTATTTTGAGACAAATTCATTTCAGTTCTAGAATTGTAATTTCCTATGTATTTCCAGTATTTTTCCAAAATAAAGTTTCGTGATGATTTAATACTTTTTCTGCAGCCTCTTTGAAGTAATCAAAGTTATTTACCAAAAGTTAACCAATGAGTTACTCTAAAATATGCCAGTAAAGTGGAATTTCCTGACTTTCAAAATTAAGGATGAGAAAGGTTAAGTGCCAGAGTTTATACCTCAAATTAGCCAAAGCTTGTACAATAGTTTCTAGCTTATTAATTTTCAAGCCTTTTTTTTTTTTTTTTGCCTGCTAATTGTACATCTTTAAAAACAATAAGCAGTGGACAATGAGGCTCACTCTGAGATAAGAAGGAACTGGGTCGAGGCCCTACTACCATCTGTTTTTATTTGAAATGCTTTGCTTCACATCAGCGTGATCTGCTTTAGCCTGCTAGTGTTGTCACATCAGTTTGTTTTTCAGTCTTGGTCTGTTTTTCTACTTGCTAGCTTTTTAAAAACAACATAATGAAATGGGGGAATTTAAAAAAATTCATGGTTGTCTTCAACTGATAGAAATCCATCTCAACAGTGTGTTATTTTTATAACTGAAGCTTTCTGAAATGTATCTTAGGTTCTCATTTTGACAGAGGCATAGTCAAAAGTCGAATGTAATGACACTTGCAGTATTTTACATTAAGCTCCCAACTCGAACTACTTGAAGTGTGTATATGACAGGACATAGCACAGAGTTATGTATTGAAAAGTCAAGATACTGCTGGTTTAACTTGATCATCTTTTAAACTTATATATTGTAAAAAATGAAAAGTGTGTTAAAATTTAACTGTGCAGTTATAAAGTTTCATTTAGAAAAAATAGCCTTATGTTGCACAAATTTGCCACTTAAAAGGCAATAGATTTTATATTTGCTTTTTAAAAAACTATCCAAATTTGATATTCAAATCTTTTATAATATTTTTGAACTATGCACTAGACTTCTTATTTAATTGAAACCGTGTACTTCTTAGTAATAGACAAAATCTTTTGTATTATCTTAACAAATTTAGTTATCATGAGGTATTTATTAGATTTCTAAAAACACAGTAGGAGGCCTTTGGTCATGTGTATAAAAATAAACATTACGATAAAACCAAATCCATTAGCCCAGGGAAGAAAACAAGTGACCAAGGAATCCTACCAAATAAGGAACTGTAGCTTGAAAGGTATTTCATTTACCATCCTTGGTGATGCAAAAACATGGGATCTGTAAACTTGAAGAAGGAAAGATTTTCAAATTTGGGGATTCTCTGTGGAATAGCTCCAAATTTAAGGACACTGTGTAATGAAGTCCAGTACTATTGGTAAGAACACATAGTTATACTTGATCATCTCAATTAGTACTTTTGTTTTAAATGTACTTTGAAGTAATTTTGATTAGGAATCTTGGGAGAATTTTTTTTCTTTTTAATTTTTTTATTTGACTATAGCTGACACAATGTTATATAGTGTCAGGTGTACAAGTAGTGATTCAGCTTCTTTGTGTCTTGTGCTATGCTCACCAGGAGTGTAGCTACCATCTGTCACCATACAGTGCTATTCCAATATCATTGACTATGTTTCCTATGCTACTACTAATTTCTGGCTATTTTGTATCTGCAGCTTTACCAAATTCATTTAGCACTTCTAATAGTTTTTTTTTTTTTGGTGGAGTCTTTAGGGTTTTCTATGTATAGTATTATTTCATCTTCAAATAGTGATAGTTCTTCTTTATCAATATGGATACCTCTTCTTTTTTTTTTTTTGTCTGAGTGCTTTGGCTTTGACTTCTCATACTATGTTGAATAAAAGTGGTAAGACTGGAAGTCCTTGTCTTGTTCCTCATCTTAGAGGAAAAGCTCTCAGTTTTTTACCACGGAGCACGATGTTTGCTGTGTTTTTCATATATGGTCTTTATTATGTGGAGGTATATTTCCTCTAAATGTACATTTTTTGAGAGTTTTTAGCATGAACAGATGTTGAATTTTGTCAAACCCTTTTTCTGCATCCATTGAGACGATCGTGATTTTTATCCTTCATCTTGTTACTGTGATGTATCATGTGGATTGATTTGCAAATATTAAACTATCCTTGCACCCCTGGAATAAATTCCACTTGATCAGGGTGAGGGTGAGTGATCCATTGAAAGTATTGTTGGATATTGGCCTGTAGTTTTCCCTTTTCATGGTGTTTTTGTATGGTTTTGGTATCAGGGTAGTTTTAGTGTCATGGAATGTATTTAGAAGTTTTTCTTCCTCTTCCATTTTTTTGGAATAATTTGAGAAGAATGGGCACTAATTCTTCTTTAAATGTTTGGTAGAGGCAGCCCCCGTGGTGCAGCTGCTTAGCGCCACCTGCAGTCCGGGGTGTGATCCTGGAGACCCGGGATCGAGTCCTACGTCAGGCTCTCTGAGTGGAGCCTGCTTCTCCCTCTGCCTGTGTTTCTGCCTCTCTTTCTCTCTCTGTGTCTCTCATGAATAAATAAAATCTTTAAAAACAATAAATGTTTGGTAAAATTCACCTGTGAATCCATCTGGTCCTGGATCATTATTTTTTGGTAGTTCTTTGATTACCAATTCAGTTTTGTTACTAGTAATTGGTCTGTTCAGACTTTTCTTTTTTTTTTCTGATTCTGTTTTGGAAGATTGTATGTTTCTAGGAATTTGTCCATTTCTTCTAGGTTGTCCAGTTTGTTGGCATATATTTTTCATAGTGAATACTATAATCCTTTGTATTTCTGTGGTGTCAGTTGTTACTTTTCTCTTGAGTCCTTTCTTTTTTTCTTGATGAATCTGGCTAAGGGCTTATCAATTTTGTTTATCTTTTCAACGAATCAGCTCTTGCTTTCATTGATTTTTTTTTCTATTTCTATTTATTTTTGGTCTCTGTGTCATTAATTTCTGATCTGATCTTTGTTATCTCCTTTCTCCTACTCACAATGGATTCATCTGTTCTTCTTTGTCTAGTTCATTTAGGTGTGTAAAGTTAGATTGTTTATTTGAGTTTTTTCTTGTTTCTTGAGGTAAGTCTATATTGCTATGTATTTCCTTTAGAACTGTTTTTGCAATTTTGGACCATTATATTTTCATTTTCATTTGTCTTCATGTACTTTTTTATATCTTTGATTTCTTCGTTGGCCCATTGGTTATTTAGAATTGTTTAGCCTTCACATGTTTGTGTTTTTCCCAGTTTTCTTCTTTTGATTTCTAGTTTCATACTGTTGTGGTCAGAAAAGATTCATGTTATGATTTCAGTCTTCTTACATTTATTGAGGCTTGTTTTATGGCCTAATGTGATCTGTTTTGAAGAATGTCACATGTACACTTGTAAAGAATGTGTCAGGTGTTGTTTTTGGGTGGAATGTTCTGTATGTATCTGTTAAGCTCATTTGATGTAATGTGTCATCTGTAGACACTGTTGCCTTATTGATTTTCCTTACATCCATTGATGTAAGTTGGGTGTTAAAGTCCTCTACTATTAGTGTGTTACCATTAATTTCTCCCATTGTATTCGGTAATATTTGCTTGATGTATTTAGGTGCTCTAGGGTTGGATGCAGAGATATTTATAATTGTTACATCCTCTGGTTGGAGTGATCCCTTTGTAATTTTATAATGCCCTTTTTAACTCTTGTTACAGTCTTTGTTTTAAAATCTATTTTGTCTGGTATAAGGATTGCTACTCTGGCTTTTTTTTTTTTTTCCTCATGTCTGTTTTCATGGTAAATGTTTTTCCATCCCTTCACTTTATTTTGTTCATATCTTCATGTCTGCGGTGTGTTTTCTTTAGGCAGTATATAAATGGATTTTTTAAAAAAATATGTTGTGCCACCCTGTGTCTTTTGAATGGAGCATTTAGGCCATTTTAGTAGTTGAAAGTAGTTATTGATAGATATGTACTAATTGCCATTTTGTTCATTGTTTTCTGGTCATTTTTGTAGTTCTCTGTTCCTCTCTTACACTCTTTCTTTGTGATTGATGAATTTCTGTAGTATGGTGTTTGGATTTCTTCCCCTTCATTTTTTTGTATATGTTACAGATTTTGAGTTTGTGGTTACCCTGAGGTTCATTTATAACATCCTAAATATATAGCAGTCTATTTTAAGTTGATGGTCATTTAATCTCAAATACACTCTTTAAAAAATCCTTTTTTACTTGCTCCTTCATGTTTCCTGTATGGGCTGTTACACATTATGTCTTTTTAATCATAATTTTCTTATGTCAAATTATGGCCACTTGTTTTCCACCTTTAAGCTCTTAGGGCAATCTTTTAAGGGGCCTTAGTATTTTATAGTCAAAAAAAGATCATGGCAAGAATGAGGAGTTTGCTAGAGAGTAATGAGATTAGTGATGATGTTATATATCTATGTTATTTTTATGAGGAATATGTCAAAAAAGAAAAGAAAGATAAAACTTTGGTTTGATTTTGAAATTCACAATTTTTGTATGTACAGCGTATTTTGCAAATGTTTTAATCTTGGAAATAAAAAGTAAATATATCCTCAGCTTTATTGTCTAGATGCCTTTAGTGATTCCAGAATGCCTTGTTTTTCTGTTTTTCCCCTATTAAAAAAACACAATTACTCAGGGTCCAAACCACTTTCTGAATGTGTAGAACTTTATTGCTGATTACAAGCTGGTCTCATAATAGAAACAGGGCTTTCTGAGGTATCTGACATGAAAGCCATTTGATTAAGCCCTAGAGACTGTCAAAAAGGACAGCAAAGGGAAGGGTATTCTTTAACAGATTTCATTTAGTGCCTCTGGGGATTTAGAGTTGAAGTAGCTTGGAATTCAAGGTGGTACAAGTCACATTCCTGATTTTATACTCTATGGACTACTGTTAAGATATTAACAATCTAAAGAAGGTCTTTGACCATTCCCAGCTCCTATGATGCTTCTTGTCTTCCCTTAAACTCTTCTGGAATTAGGTAGCTATGGGCAGGCAGCCTCTGCAGAGGAAAGGAGTGATGCCCATTATGCCCTCATCTAGGTGAGAAGGTGAGCAAGGTGAGGTTGACCTGCTTCCTCTACCAGCCTATTTCTTTAATCTTAGCAAGCCTCTTTCTGTGCTGCTTCAGGCAGGAGGCTCCACATTTATCCTTAATGACCCTCCTTGAATCCATCCACTCTCCCCTATCTCCCACCTAATGAAAAAGTGTTTGGCTCCCTGCTGCACAGTGTCTGCCATGGGGATCAATTCAGAGAAAGCAGTTTTAGTTTTGTCAGGAAAGTGCCGAAGGGGACACATTAGACTGAGCAAAAGTGTTGTTAAGTAATTCAGCTTTGACACACTTCTTAGCCTTCTCCCTATCCAACCTAACCCCGCAGCCAGTCTAGCATCATTTACTTTTTCTAGGATCTACTATAGCTATGAATATCTCCAGTAGCTCTAACCCAATATTTCTAGACCCATTGTTGAGAATTTGGTGGAAAATATATTTGGCATATGGAACCATACTTGGGATTTTTAAGAACACACATCAGTTATGTTGGTTGAGTATCTGTAGATATTTCTTTCTCTCTCAGTCTCCCTTTTGTTTTGGTAAGAATGTTCAAGTTCTACTCCCTTAGTAAATATCAATTAATGTAATACTGTAGTCATCATGCTTTACATTGTATCCTCAGATCCTATTCATCTTTTTTTCCAAAGATTTTATTTTTTTGAGAGTGAGAAAGAGCATGAATGGATGACTGGCAGGGAGCCTGACATGGGGCTCAATCCCAAGACCCTGAGATCATGACTTGAGCTGAAGGCAAATGCTTAACTGACTGAGCAACCCAGGCACCCTGATGTTATATATCTTATACCTGAAAGTTTGTACCATTTTACCAATTTTTCCTTATTTCCCTTCTCCCAGGCCCTGATAACCAAACCACCTTTCCATTCTCTGTTTCTAAGAGTTTGACTTTTTTTTTATTCTACATGTAAGTGATACCAGAGAGTATTTATTTTTCTTTGTCTGGCTTATTTCATTTAGCATAATGCTCTCATGGCCCACCCATGTTGTCACAAATGGCAGGGCTTCTTGCTTTCTCATGGCTGAATCATACACCATTATATGTATAGAAAACATGCTCTCTTTATCCATCCATCCATAGATGGACATTTAGGTTGTTTCCTTTATCTTGACTCTTGTGAATAATGTTGCAGTGAACACAGGAGTACAGATAATCTCTTAATATCCTGTTTTCATTTTCTTTGGATATATACCTAGAAGTGGGATTGCTGAATCACATGGTAGTTGTATTTTGAATATTTTGAGGAACGTTCATACTGTTTCCATAGTGGCTATACCAATTTATTTTCCCACTAATAGTGCACAAGTGCTCTCTTTTCTCCACATCTTTACCATTTGTTATCTCTTGTCGTTTTGATAATAGCAGGTCTGAGGTAATCTCATTGTGGTTTGATTTGCATTTCTGGATGATTAGTGATGCTGAGCATCTTTTCTTGTACCTATTGGCTGTTTAGAAGAATTTCTGCTTAGATCCCTATATTTATTTTTTTTTTAAGATTTTATTTATTTTTTCACAAAAGACACACAGAGAGGCAGAGACATAGGTAGAGGGAGAAGCAGGCTCCATTTAGGTAGCCCGATGTGGGACTTGATCCCGGGACTCTGGGATCACACCCTGAGCCCAAGGCAGACATTCAACTGCTGAGCCACTCAGGCGTCCCAAGATCCCTATATTTAAATCAGATTGTTTTGTTTTGTTTTCCTGTGGAGTTGTATGAGTTTTTATATAATTTTGGATATTAACCCCTTATCAAATATATGATTTACAAATATTTTTCTCATTAATAAGTTCCCTTTTCATTTTGTTGGTTTTCTATTTTTTTGTTTGTTTTGTTTGTTTTTTTAAGATTTATTTATTTATTTATTCTTGAGAGACACACAGAGAGAGACATAGGCAGATGGAGGAGCAGACTCCCTGTGGGGAGCCTGATGTGGGACTTGATTCCAGGACCCTGGGATCACGACCCGAGCCAAAGGCAGACACTCAACCACTGTGCCACCCAGGTGCCCCCATTTTGTTGCAGAAACCTTTTCTTTTTAGTTTGATGTAGTCCTACTAGTTTATTTTTGGGTTTGCTTTCTTTGCTTTTGGTCACATTAGAAAAAATCCAAGACCAATGTCAAGGAACTTACTGTCTATATTTTCTTCTATGAGCTTTGTGGTTTCAGGTCTTAACATTCAAGTCTTCAATCCATTGTGAATTGATTTTTTATGTATGGTGTAAGATAGAGGTCCAGTTTCGTGTTTTTGTATATGGTTCTGCTGTCTTCCTCATACCATTTACTGAAGAAAATATCCTTTCCCCAGTGTATATTCTTCACTATCTTGTCATAAATTTCTTCATCATGTGTGTGGGTTTACTTCTGAGCTCCCTATTATATTCCATTGATCTATGTGTCTGTTTTTATGCCAACATCATCGTTTTTAATTCTATGGCTTTGTGATGTTGTCTGAAATCAGGAAATGTGATGCCCCCCCCACCTTTGTTCTTTCTCAAAACCTTTTGGCTCTTCAGTGCTTTTTGTGGTTCCATACAAGTTTTAGGATTGTTTGCTGCATTTCTGTGAAATATGCCATTGGAGTTTTGATAGGGATTATATTGAATCTGTAGATTGCTTTAGGCTTTGGAACATTATGACAATACTAATTCTTTCAGCTCATAAGCCTGGAATACCTTTCCATTTATTTGTGTCTTCTTCACTTCCATTCATTAATATCTTATAGTTTTCAGTTTATTTATTTGTTTTAAAATTTATCTCTTGGTGAAAACATTGAAATTATACACTCAATTGTAGATATTTAATTTGTAAATATTAAACAAATATAGATATTTAATTAGAATATGTTGCATCCCATAATCTATTCTCTAAACAATAGTAGAAGTAAATCAGATCATGTCATTTCCTTGCTTAGAATCTGTCAATAGCTTCCTGTCATAGATAGAATAAAGTTAAGAACTCTGTACCCTGGCTTATGAGCCCTCCATTAATGCTTTTCAACCTTGGCTGCCTACTAGAACCACCCAAGGAACTCTGAAAAACTTCCAGTGTCCAGGTCCTATCACCAGACAGTTTGAAGTAACTGGTTAGAATTTTTGACAAAAGCTGGTTGGTAATTCTACAGGCAGCCAGGGTTGAGAACCACTGCCCAGGGTTGGGAGGCCTGCCTCTCCAGCCTTCTCTCTCCCTGCTGGATGACCCTTTGCTGATTATGCTTCAGCCTCACTGGGTACTTTCAGTCCCTTAAATCTGGCTAGCTTCTGCTTTTGGGCTTTTGGACAGGCTGTTGCCTAAGCCTCAAATACTCTAACCTCCAATGTTTGCATGGCCTCTCGTCTGTCAAATTACAACCTAAATATACTGAGAGAAAGCATCCATGGCCCACCAAGTCTTTAGCTATCACATTCCCCAATATTTTCTGTATAGCATTGACCTGCTACGTGATCCTTTTTCTTATCATGTCTCCTCCCTCTCTTCCTTCCTTGTCCTCTCTCTCCTTTCCTTTGTCTGTTTTTGTTCTCTTCCCTCTGTAATGTAGAGATCGTGTTTATCTCTTCCACTGCTGTATCCTCAACACCTGGAACAGTGGCTTAATGAGCAGATAAATAATTTTGAAAAATTTACATTATTTTTAAAAGACCAGCTCAAATCTGACCTTTGTCAACTTTTCTTTGCATAGCTTCCTTCCATATTACCTTTTCTTTAAATCCTAGAACAAGAATTTCTTCTGTCATACAGCATTGTCACATGATTTCTATTGGGTGTCCTGAGCTGTTAACTTAGACTTATTGTTAAATGTTGATGTATTTGTATTTTTTTTATTTGTTTCTAATCCAGCTGTTGTTTATCAAGTACCCACTAGGTGCCACACATCTCATTTAATTCTAAAGATATTTTCCTCACATCATCCATTTATTGTATTATAAGGAAGTGGCAGATTTGGAGTCGAAACCCTGCTTTGCTTCTACTGTACCTGCTATTTCCATGTGGCTGGCCAGAAGGGTTTTGAGCCTGGCTAAATGAGGCCAAATACCATATCTGTTCTTTTTACTGAATACTGAACTGCTTATTCATACTTAACAATGCCCTTGATTTTATATATTATCACTTCCTTTTAAAAAGACAGATATCATTGCAAATATTTAAGCAGAATTGATTGTAATTTTCTCACGTGTTCTTCTAATAGCGTCATACGCTTGTGATAAAATGCAGCAGAGTTTGTGCTACCATTTGAATAAAATGTGATTCTTTAGTTTGTGTGTTGCTGTTCCGTTCAGTGATCCCTGCTATTTACCTTTCTTTTTGAAAGGCTTCTCACCTTCTTTTATATACTTTGTTGTCCATGAGCATTTCTGTACAAGCTTTAATAAGTTGGCTTATTACAATATTGCTATCCTTAGGTTGTGGCTTTTGTTGTGGGCAATAGAACCCATCCTGACCATCTAATACTGAAGGGGTCTTATCACTGGGTGTTAAGTAGCTTACAGAATTTCTGGGAGAGATGGGGAATAGTGTTTAGATTTTGTCAGTTAGAAATGACAGAGCCAAGAGAGTTTCAGCTGTGGCTGTTCTAAAAGAACAAGTCCCTTGAAGCTGGCTGCCACCTCACTCTCATTGCTCACTGACACTTTCTTCCGTTCCCAGTTGTGTGTATGTGAGAATACTTAGAGAACCTGGGTCACCTACAGAACTTCAGTTGCAAAGCGTCTAAGAAATAATGTTTCTAGTTTCCTAACCTTTATAGTACAGGAAGATCAGAAGGGTGTTTGATTGGGTGTCTTCACTGAGTACATAGGACATTTTTTTTACACTGACCTTGACTTATGTTTTATTTTGCAACTTTATTAAGATCTGCTTTTGTTGGGTCAGTTGTTAGTGAAACAGTGGGTTTGACTTCTGGTTAGCTTTAGTAAAAAGAATTTTGTTCTGTGTTCATAGAATGAGTCTTTAGTCAAAGCAGATCATCTTGAATAGAACCCATTGGTTATAATGAAGAGAGTTATAAATGGTGCAAAATCAGCTTTATCCCATCTGTAGCAGAGTCACTTAAGGCAATCATGGTAGGCTCGTAAGGCCATCATTGTATACATAAAGGAAGCACTGTATATATAAAGGAAGCATTTTTTTATACGGGTGGCAGGTTAAAAATAGTTCTTTATGAGAAGAACGTGGAGGAGAAGCATGGAAGAGTTTACAGATAATTTTATAATATGTAAAATGAGAAGCTTCTTTAAGATCAAACATAAATGATACTGAGGAATGTTGGCAGCATGCCTTACATTCTGTTCACGGAGCATGCTTAGACTGTAAATAATGGCTTCATTTCTATTCTGGGACCTAAAAATTATTAACATTCCATGTTTATACAATATTTATGCAGTATTCTGCTAATAGGTATGGACATAATTAATCCCTTATTGCAAAGTTGATGGCTTACACCAGTTAGCCTTGGTGTATTCCTTGATTCACTTAAATCCCAGATTTTCTTAGTATTTATGCTCTACTGGCAGGATATTTTTTGGCAGGATATTTTTGTTTATTTGAGCAAAACTTGTTTGAGATAGACCTGGAAAGCCCGCAGAATGTCAGCTAGTTTCTTTTGGGAGAAAAAAAAAGTCATTAATAATACTTACATATCCAAAAAAAATTGAATGCCCACAGTGTATATTTTTATTTCAGAATTAAGAAAGTGAAGGATCTTTTAATCTTTTACACATGCATACAAACATATTTTTAAACGACAATGGAGACTACCTACATTTGGGGGCATTTTGGAGAGTGGTCGTACCATACTCACTACTTTCTCACTCTTCTCAAAGAACTTGATTGAGAAATAGTGTTCGTGGAGGGCAGCCTGAGAGGTGTGTAATTGGTACATTCCTATATTGACTCTACCATACATCCACGTACTGATTCATCCAAACTAGCTCTTTCACTGTTGCATTTCATTTACTGAAATTTGTTGCTCTGTTTGTTATAATAATACCTTTTGAGGACAACCCAGCTCCTCTGCTTATTAGCATGTGTTCTTGTTTGGGTAAGCAGACCTCTTCAGTGATCTCGTCTGCAAAATGAAGGCAATATTTATACTTATCTCTTAGAGTTATAAGGATTACATGAGTTAATTTATATAAAGTACTTGGCACCTAGTGAGCTCTCCATAAGTATTAATGGCTATAATTATTGTTACTATTTTTAACTCCTTAACACACTGTACTTTATATGATGACCTGACCCATGGAACAAATTTTTCTCTATCTCATCATCAAAAAGTATAGTGCTGCTTTTTTTTTTTTTTTTTTTTGGTGTCAGTGCTGTGGTTGTTGCGACTTACATAACTTTTTTATTTCTCTCTTTTTTTGTGTGTTAGATTTAAAAAGATTAGATTCACATTTTAAATTCTTCTAATACCTTTTTTTGTGTATTATCTTTACTTTTCTTCATTTCATCTTCCCTTGTTTAGTTTTCTTTATCCACTTATTTCAAATTTTATAACATTGTATTATACATATTTTTGTAAGCCAACTAAAGTACTTCCTGAAATTTTTCTGGGTTCATATATGTGGTGGAAATGCATATGTTTACATACTTGATATAGTTTTTGGTATCCTCCATTTACTATAATAATATAAATTGTCCACCAGAAAAATTATATATGCTTTATGCTGTAAAATTTTACTTTCTTATTAATATTTATATTTAAAGAGATGTAGTTCAGATTTCTTTATATATACTAAAAACTCACTGTAATATTTTCATTTATCTTCCTGAATGATACTATGCCTTAGAAAACTAATCCTAGTCTTATTCTAGTCCCTTGACACACAAGATGCTTATTAAACTTATTTCATAAAACTAATGACTTACATCCAAGTTTCTCAAGGAAATGTCAGAAAAGTTAACATATATCATTCAAAGGTACTGCAAGGCAAAGGAGATCATCTTGAATAGAACCCATTGGTTATAATGAAGAGAGTTATAAATGGTTCAAAATCAGCTTTATCTCATCTGTAGCAGAGTCACTTAAGGCAATCATGGTAGGCTCGTAAGGCCATCACTGTATACATAAAGGAAGCACTGTATATATAAAGGAAGCATTTTTTTATACGGGTGGCAGGTTAAAAATAGTTCTTTATGAACCTGCAAGGTATACAACGGCTTTAGGGTTCAGATCTATGTTTTCTGATACATTTCATGCAGCCATGCTTCTCATTTTAATAGGACTTTTTTTTTTCAGTAGAGTTTCTCCTTTGCAAATCAAAAGAGCAAAATTGCAAAAAATGAAAATAAAACAATAAAATAACAAAATTCCAAATGACACTGAATTTTAAGAGATATCTGGATATTTTCCAGGGATCTGAATGAGAAGGTGAGGTGTTCAAGATTAGACAATGGTAGCTGTAAAGGAACTGGATTTCATGTCCTGTTGTTTTAAAATTTTTAAGGAAATACAGAAAGAGGAAATGGTTTGGGCTCTATGATATCATTAGTACTATTTTTATTCTCTTAAGTTCAAAAGCTTCAGGGATAAGAAAAATATATGCAAAAATTGGGACATTTATTTTTTTTAAATTTAATTAACGTACTTTCAAAATAATCATATGGATTAAGCACACTCTTTTAAATTTTACCCTTCTCCTTGCTTTAAGGATGCATGTGTAGGCAGGAAGAGTAAAGATGTGATATATTTTTAACAGTTTCATAATACAGTATATGTTTAAATAAATACAGATGTTACAACAGTTTTATAGTACTAAAATCCAAATATTCTATAGACGGAAATGCTATTACTTTATTTGAAAGATTAGCTTATTATGAAATTAATTCATATAACTGACCCATTCAGACTATACTGAAAAAATTTTGTCAATAATTAGGTTTGATTAGGTTCAGTTGCACAAAAGTTCAGTTTCATTTTGGTATTCTTACACTCTCGCACAATCAAAAATAATTTCTGATTTTAATTAATATTATGGAAAGTGGAGGGTAATTATCTCATTAAGGAAAAGCTGGAATCTTCATCTTTTCTCCAAGTACAGGATTTTAATTATGAAAGCTAGCAACTTGTATTATTAAAGGGAATCCTCCTTTCTTTTTCTCAGGAGGGTTTTTATTTTAATGTGAAGACATACTAGAAGTGAAGAATGGCTCTTTTTTGCCATGATAGTATGAGAGAGTTTAGGTGGTAAAACTGGATTGAGTTAGTCTTCTAAGAAATGCCAAGTGTTTTCCATTTTTTACTCCTGTGAGGATTGAAGAAAGGGAGAATATTTCTGGTCTGTAGTTGTGGTTGGCGTTAGCAGCGCTGGCGATCTGTTAGTTCTTGTGTAGCAACAAATAATCATGCTTCACTTCAGTCAGAAGAAGGGAGGCTCTAGCTGCTAGGTTGGAAAAGGAGCCCTGTGTACTGGTTGTCTTTTTCATCATTTTTACTAGTAAATATTGACTCATTTGAATGAAGCATCTATTGTAGACAGTGTGTGAATTAACAAGATATGCAAGTATTTTGGAATCGTCACCAAATGAAGTACTGCTTTTCCATAGCGTGCACAGAACAGTGATTCAGGATGTCTTGGTATGAGAGTAAGGAATTTTCTCTGTTGAAATTTTTTAAAAAAAATATTGCCAGTTGCTAGCCTCAGCTCCTTACAAGTCCGAGCCTCTCATGCCAGAGTCGTATTCCTCATCTTTTTTTTCCTGGGCCCACACAAGACTCAAGAGCTAAAATGGGTCAGGATACCATATATTTTCAATGTGAAGCTGGCATTTTCAAAATTAACACCCATCCATTTCTTTAAAATATGGTATCAGTGGGATGCTTTATTCGTGTTACCTCCTCTGAATACCAGTAGGAATACCTAAAGGAAATAAGTTTTACTCTTTCTTCTTTTTTCTTCATTTTTTTCCACTTTTTAATTTGTAGTACTTTGTTATACATTCCATATATCCTTGTGTAATCTTATAATTCCTACTAGAATAAGAGAGGCATATAAATAAATAGGATGACACAAAATTTCACATTGAGTTTATAATGTTTCTTTTTTAATGCAGTGTTTCCCCATTGGGTGGCATTTAATTTATCATCTATGTAATTAATGTCTAATAAAGTACAAGTAGTAAGCCCCACATTGAATCAATTGAACCCAGATCTTGGGCCTATGCTTATGTATTTTCCAAAAGTTCCCCCAGCTATTTCTGATACGTATCTTTGATTTAGAACTATTGTGTTGAAGCATGTTTTCTGTCTTCTTTATTCTCTAGAACAATATATGATATAGCTCTATAATAAATATTTTTCTGAGATAATTAGTACCAAGAGTTTTAACTTTATCAATTTGTATATTAATTTATATTAATTTTTAAAGAGTTCTGTGTATTTGGTTGTTTTTCATAATTTAGTTATGAAAATGATCACAAACATTTATTTTGATTTGTCCTATTTTTCTTACACAGTGATACCTTTCCTGTGCTTTTAGCTTTTTTTTTTTTTTTTCTTTTTAAGCATTTTATTTGAGAGAGCATGAACAGGGGGAGGGACAGAGGGAGTCTGGTCAGTGGAGACTCTGAGCAGGGAGCCTAATGTGGGGCTCGATCCCAGGACCCTGGGATCATGACCTGAGCCGAAGACAGATGCTTAACTGACTGAGCCACCCAGGCACCCCTCCTTTTCTCTCCTTATGTGGCATACCCATGAATAGGAATGAGTTCATCCTCACTATAAACTATCTCAGTCAACACTGATAATGGTGCTCAATATGGTATTGACTATGGCATGTATCATTGGCAGCTAAGAATGCCATGCTCATATAGTTTGCATAGAATTTAAAATTCGTAATTAAAAAAGTAAATAAAATTAATGAGTTAAGCCCAATTTTGATAATGTGTCAAAGCCAGACTTTTAAAGCTATGGGGACTTGGTGAGACTATTATTATTCTCAAGTGTCTTTATGATTCAACATAAGCCTATTCATACTTCCTAAGTCAGTACTTCCTTGATAGTGAGAAAATGGAAATAATTGAGACTTACATTTTAATCTTGGTTTCAATGTAGATCTGTTGCCATTGTGAATATAAACAAATTTCTTAGTTTTCTGTCTTCTTAAAACTGGAATTGGATATCAAAGAATTTACAAAAGACTAAAATTTTCAATAAAATTGATTGCAGAAATTGAGATTTTGGTGTAAGTTGCACAAAAGTTCTCTGAAGCTGATAATGGAAAACAAACTATTATTTTCATCATTAATACATGTAAGAAAAAACTGTTAGTATTATATGGAACCCCCAATTTTTTAAAGTAGATATTTTTATGCCACTGCTATTAATAGTTTGCTTAAATCTATTACACTGTTTTAGCACTAACACATTGTGTGTGTGTGCTTTAAAAAATTGCTTGTAACTGCTATGCTATTGTTTGCCAATTCCTGTACCTCAACTGATGACTGTCCTCCTCAGTTTCCTCCATTTTCAAACTTCTTCAAATATACTGAGTCATTGTGATGGGCACCTAGCATGACCTCTCAGGAGAATTCAGCTGCAAGAAAATGGAACAGGATTGATAAGCATCTCCCCCCATTGAGTTTGTATGGCCTCTAAATCTTTTTCTTTCTTTCTTTCTTTCTTTCTTTCTTTCTTTCTTTCTTTCTTTCTTTCTTTCTTTCTTTCTTTCTTTTTTTATGGCCTCTAATTCTTAAAAAGGAACTCACACATTTTGGTCCCAGCAAAAATAAAGCTGGCTGAATAAAACTACATTACTGTCAAGTGGCAGTGACTACCATCATGTGTATACATTTCAAATGAACAATTAAAGGGAGGGGGAAAATGCTAAATAAAAAGGAAGGGGGAAGCCCTTCCTCTTGCTATATTATGTGGATGAGTAGCAGGAAAAACCTCAAATGACCAAGAAAATTATTCTCTTTGGTGAATTGGAGAAGATGACTTTCTAGTTGTATGGAATGTATGCTCAGAGAGGTAATTATAAAGCTAAATAAACTACCATCCACAGGCGCCTGGGTGGCTCAGTCAGTTAAATATCTGCCTACAGCTCAAGTCATGGTCTCAGGGTCCTGGGATGTAATTAAGGCATCAGATCCTGAAATCAAGCCCCTCATCAGGATCCTCGGCAGGCTGGCCTGCTTCTCCCTCTGTTCTCTGTTTGTGCTCTCTTTTGCTATCTCTCTCTCTCCCTCTCTCCAATAAATAAATAAAGTCTTACCAAAAATCCCTACCATCCCTCTCTTAAAAATTAATTCTGCATTTTCTTTGGTGGTTGGTGGGGCTTGGTTTCAGGATATGACAGCACGTGACCTGCTCCAGCAGAGATACACTCTTCCCAATGGAGATACTGCTTGGCGGTCCTCACCCCTTGTGAATGCTGCCCTGGAAGGAAAGTTGGTCCTCTTGGATGGCATTCACCGGGTCAACGCGGGCACGCTTGCTGTATTGCAAAGGTTTGTATGAGTCATACACACAAAAAAACACACCATGTAAACAGTAGGTGTGGAACTCTGTCAGTTTTTTCTAAACTGGGTCGTGTAGATCACGAGAAACTTATCTTCTGTTTCCAGCCAGAACAGCAGATATTTTTATAATCGTAAACACAACACAGTAAAACTTCAAATAATGAACATTTGGGGAAAAAAACACTGCCTGCCATAGCAAAATTCTCTGTGTAAGAGTTAGAAAAAGAAAACTTTTAGGTAGTAATTTTGAAAGACTTTGTACATGCTGATTGGTACATACAAGTAAGTCATACAGCTAACACTTCTTACAATTTGTCAGTCACAGCTTCACTGTGTTCAAACACCTTATGAATCATAGATCTAAATTATTGGTTGATCCTGTTGTAATTTTTTTGAGAGAGAAAGTATATTTCCTTATATAAATGTGTAATGGAGGGGTGCCAGGTGGCTCAGTTGGATAGGTGTCTGCCCTCAGCTCCAGTCATGATCTCAGGGTCCTGGGATTGAGCCCTGTGTCCAGCTCCCTGCTCAGCAGGGACTCTGCTTCTCCCTCTCTCTCTGCCCCTCCCTTTTGCTCATGCGCGCTCTCTCTTTCTCTCTCTCTCTAATAAATAAAATCTTAAAAAAATAAAATATGTAATGGATGTTTGATGATGTTTTATATAGACTAAAAATCTCACTCTGTGTTTATAAACTCGAACATTTGTGTAATTGTTTCCTTATTTCAGTTTGGGTGGGGAAAACATGCCACTGCTTGTAAAGTTCTCAGCCTTGGAATCACCTTGTGGGGATGGGGCTTAAAAATCACTGATGCCTGAGCTCCATGTTCTCAAATTCAGATATAAGCGATCCAGAATGAGTCCTGTACACTGGCATTTTTAAACCCTTCCCAGAAGATTCTAATGTGCTGCCAAGATTAAGAACAACTTCAGTAACCATTTGTCTTATATTAGGTGTTTAATTTTCACAGTGATACTGTGAGGTTGATATGACTGCCCTAATTTTATAAAAGAGAAAATTTAGAGAGATGGAGTAGTAGTTCTCCCCTTCCCCAGTCATTCCTCTAATGAGGTACAGAGCTGGATTTGAACACAGATCTGACTGCCTCACTGCCCATGTTCCCAACTCCTGCATTTTTTTTTTTTAATTCATGAGAGAGAGAGAGAGGCAGAGATGCAAGCAGAGGGAGAAGCAGGCTCCATGCAGGGAGCCTGACGTGGGACTTGATCCCGGGTCTCCAGGATCACGCCCTGGGCTGAAGGCAGGCACTAAACCACTGAGCCACCCAGGGATCCCCCAACCTCTGCATTATACAGTCTCCCCTCTCCTCAGTGCTTACTGAGTGGAGGTCATGGTGGGGGGACTGTGATGTGGGCATAAGGAGACTCAGCTGTTGGTGTGAAATCTAGATGTAGTGCTATTCAAGCCCTCCGACATCTGGAAGACAATGCTCTCTGTGCTGTGGATGGTCAGGTCACCATCATGGTTGGTATATGAAATAGCACCAGTTATTTCATTATAACGATTTTTGATATGTTAAAACCTTTAATTCCAGAAACAGAAATTTGTTGGTAATACTCTCCCTTAAGGAGTTACAATAGACTCAGAGTATGTACCACCTGCCTTGTTGATTTAATATGTACCTCATGGTTATCCTGAGTCACTCATTCAGCTACTTCTTTTCATCTCCTTCTTCCTTCCCGTTTCCAGCTCCTCCTCAATCCTCCTCCTCACTGTCCACATCCAGTAACCATGACTACTGCTCTCCAGGATAGACACCAGTAGTTTTGCCAAGTATAATAGCACCGGCCAACTTGAAATTTTAACAGATGCATCAAACGAAATTGTTAGACTCAATTGTAATAATAGACAGGATTAAAATGTGAACTGATTCTACCTCTAGTGACTTCAGCCTTCAAGACAGATGAATTTGTTCCCTGACTTTCCTCTCTCCCTTAGGTTGATCCACGATCGGGAGCTAAGCCTCTACGATGGCTCCAGGCTGCTGAGAGAAGACAGGTACACGCGTTTAAAGGAAGAGCTGCAACTGTCTGACGAGCAGCTACAGAAGAGGTAATGTTGGGTGCATTGTCCTCATTCTTGTAGTCAGGTGTGCCTTCTTTTTATTCTTCTAAACCTAGGGTCAAGCCAAGCAAACTTTAAATCATTTAATAAGTTGGCATCCTGAGCATGCTCATAATCTGGCATTTCTTACAACTTGAGTTTGTCGTCCAAGATGTGCTCTATACTCTAAGTCTTACTTTTGCTTGTGTTTCAACACTTCATGAGAACATTAACTCTGAGAAGGTAATCTTCCCTTTATTGTCCTAGCAGCTCGGTTTTGGCCCTGTACTTTGTTCCTTCAGGAAAAAAAAAAAACCTCATAGTTCTCATAATTTACCGGGCCCTCCCTCCTAGGAAGTGATCACTTATTACTGAGGTAAAACCACCTGGCGCAGGATTACCTTTTGTGGCTTATTTACATATTCCTACCAAAAATGTCCCAACCAAATGTTATGCAGGAGACTTGATTGCATCCCAGATCAGGAAATAAAATGGAAACAGCTAGAAAAGATACTTTGTGACAATTGGGAAAGTTTAAATATGGACTATGTACACTACATGATATTGAGTAAAAATTCATAGGTATCATAATGGTATTCGGGTTTTGAAGGAGAATATTCCTTCATTCCTAGGAGATGTGCACTGAGTTAAGGGATAATGTAAAAAGAGATCAACAACTTCCTTCCAGATGATTCACGGTGAAAAAAAAGATATGTACGTGTGTGTACATGTATACAATACACAGAAAGAGAGAAAGAGCAAGTGAGAATGAGAACACAAGGTGGTAAAAT